>NC_090650.1:174799952-175022452 GCF_040937935.1 Hyperolius riggenbachi
ACATTGGTTCTGTACCTTTGCTCTGTTTCTTGTGGGCTATCCAGCCCTGCCTGATCGTACCTTGTCCTGGATCTGTACAATTCCCGTCTGGCATCTGTGGCTGTGCAGCGACTGTGTTCGCCTGCACTCCACAGCGCCATCTGCCGGAGGGAATTGCCCTCTGCGGGTGCATAGCACCTAGCCTGGGTGTCCTTAAATATACGCTTGTGGAGGAAATATGCCGCGTCAGCGCACGTCTGGTGCGTTGATCGCGAATACGATTTCACAATTGTTACAGAATGACCAGCCAAACCAAAATTCCCAGGGCAGAGGGAACCTTTGATTTGATTCAGATGTCATTGCCTGAGACAAAAGCGTATGTGGATCCTATTATAGGTAGGATCGCACACTATATAAAAGCAGTTAAAAAATCGGTGCTCGTCCCTGATCCCCACCCATATGGGGATTATCTCGATACCGGGCTATTTGAACCGCCATTTGCCTCATGGGAAATTGGGGCCTTGGTGGAGGAATTTGATTTGGATTGGAAGGCCTGTTGCGATTTCTATATTGCAAAAAGCGCGGATGTCCTGAACGATTGTCTTTACTCTGTGTGCCTTTTGATTGATTCTGATGAATGTGACGAGTGTGTTGTGGATCTGGTGATGTATGTGTGGCAGATCATTTTGGATGAATTACACACACACCAATCAATTGATCCCAATAAAGAGGTAAAAGATTCCCGTTCTGTTCCTGCTCCAGTTCCATCTGCAGATTGTGCTCACTATGATTGTTCATCCTTTGTTAAGTGTGCATGGGAGCACCCGTTTGAGAAATGGGAGATCGAGCTCCTGGTCTATGAATTGGAATGTGATTGGAGATCGTTTTGCAATCATTACCTTTCTAAAAACGAAGCAGTTTTGTATGCGTGCATTGAGTCTGCGTGCACTTTAATCAAGACTGGTGAATGTATCTCTGACTTTGTGACTCCGCTGTTTGACGTGTGCAGAATGATTTTGGATGAACTACATGCGCTTCAATCTGCTAAAAACACATTGTCAGCGGACGATTGTTCCAATCCTCTGGATTTAAAGAAAGTGAGTTTTGAATGCATTCCCTTTCCCAAAGCAACTGAGTGTTTGAAGTCTGAGTGCAAGTCATTCAGAGCAGTTGCTTGTGTGGAAGTTGAACCAGTGCAGTCTGATGTCGCCACCGCACGTATGGCTGCAAAAGGTCTGTGTGGTCCTGTGTCTAAGGAAGACAGATTTTTTCCCTCAGGTTCTCTAAGATCGTCCGTTTGTGAGCCTGCCATGGGGAAAATTCCTAAGTTATGCAACTTTAAGAAAATTATTGATGTGTCTAATAAAGTTTCTCCTGTTGTTGTCGCCACTTCTTTTGCAAATTAATCTATGTCTTTTTCTGTTCGCACCTGTGCAGGCCTGTTGCCTGTTGACAGTTGCTCCAGTGTTTCTGTCCTAGATGCCTTGCAGTCTGCTCCGCAGATCGCGGAGGTTTGCGATATGGAAGCGTCAGTTTCGCAACCTAAAGCGATCTTGGATCCGCAAATTTTGCGTTCTGACTCCTCGGATTCGACATTGTTAGCCGAATCTAAGAGTGAGACAGCGCTTCGGTTTTGCGAATCTGATGCTGAAGCTTCTTTGCCTTGTCCAGAGAAGCTTTCTCTGAACCTGCCCTGTACCATGAAGGCATGATGTCCACTTGCATTGACATTTGCGAGTCTGATTCTGAAGAAAGTATTGACTCTCCACCCAGTACTCTGGATGAGTCAATATTACCTTGTTTCAAATCTCCTGCAGTGACCCTAGAGGCTCGTCTAGGTATTGCAACCATTGTTACCTGATTCTCTGCTATTTTGGAATTACAGTCTGGTTTGACTGCTATGGAGGAATCTGCCTGTAGTGAGGCAAAACTCAGAAAGTCAGAGCTAGTTTTACTAGATATTCCTGTGTATCCCTGTCCTGATGATAAAATTCAGTCTCAGTTTATGGTGGAACCTTCCCTGGGACATCTGCCCTGCACACAAAATAAAGTTCAAGTTTTGCCCTGTAACATGGATAGTTCAGAATCCTTCTTAGAAAACTTGGGAAATGGTGTTCCTGAGGTCTTGTCTGATGTCCTGGAGATCTCCGAGTTCCTCCCAAAGGGTGCAGAACTTGTAGGAGATGTCTCCTGCCCCCCAGGTCCTTCTGAGGTGTTGCCCACTTCAGTAGGCATTGCTCCCTTGCTGACTACTTTTGCAGCTCTTGTGGAGCTTCATTCATGTGTAGTCAATGATGATATTACAGTTACAGAAAATTCTGAATTTGAGTCCGAGTCTTCTTTTGAAAGACCAGTACCTGTGACCTTTACTCGTGATGATTTTCTGCCCAGTACTGGTTTTGGTCTTGTCGTGTCGGACTCTGAGGTTGGCAGTTCCCCGACATGTCCTGAGGTTTCTCCTGTACTAGTGTACCCCAATGTGCTCTGTGACCCAGAAAGCCCAAGTGTGCCTCGGTTACCAGCGTACTCAGATGCTTCCTCAGTGGAGACATGTTCCGATATAGCCTGCCTGCTTGCATGCCCAGAAGTGGTCCCTGAAAGTCCTGATCTTGATGGGTGTCCTGCTAATTTTGAGTCTGGAATGATCATAGGTTCCATAGGGGTTCTTGGTGGTTCTCCATGTAAGCCTGGTGAGCGTTCTGGCATCTTGGGATCTCTGCGGAGCTTCAAGGCGTTCTGGGAGATTCCGGGAAAGGTTTTGCTTGGTGCCCTGAATACGATCAGCAATGGCTTTGGTGTTGTAAGGGACACTTCGAACAGGTATTGCGGCAGGTTTGGTATTCTTGGACGCTCCTTGGAAGGTGGTGGGTATTGTCTGGAGGGTGTCAATGGCTTCTTCTCTGGTGTCCACCAGATGGGTGTTACGCTGAGACTTGTAGTGCTGATGGGCATGTTTCGGTGGCTTCTGCTTCCGATGAGGTCGGTTTCGGATGGACTGACTCTGGAATTGGGCCTTGTCGGGCTGCCCCGACCTTCATGAGTCTTCAGTTAGAGTTTTGTGATGATACCAGTTTTGAGGGATATCTAGAATCCATCCCTAGAGGGGGGGGGGGTACTGTGAGAATCCGCTCTTGCGATTGCATTCCCACTTCGTTTCCGCCGTTGTGTGTTCACCGTCGCTGGGTGGCGACTAGTTTGGTGGACACACATTGGTTCTGCACCTTTGCTCTGTTTCTTGTGGGCTATCCAGCCCTGCCTGATCGTACCTTGTCCTGGATCTGTACAATTCCCATCTGACATCTGTGGCTGTGCAGCGACTGTGTTCGCCTGCACTCCACAGCGCCATCTGCCGGAGGGAATTGCCCTCTGCGGGTGCATAGCACCTAGCCTGGGTGTCCTCAAATATACGCTTGTGGAGGAAATCTGCCGCGTCAGCGCACGTCTGGTGCGCTGACCGCGAATACGATTCCACAATCGTTACAGAATGACCAGCCAAACCAAAATTCCCAGGGCAGAGGGAACCTTTGATTTGATTCAGATGTCATTGCCTGAGACAAAAGCGTCTTTATACTGGTTGAACTGACGTATGGACGTATGTATTTTTTCAACCAAAATAACTGTGTGTGTGTGTGTGTGTGTGTGTGTGTGTGTGTGTGTGTGTGTGTGTGTGTGTGTGTGTGTGTGTGTGTGTGTGTGTATATATGTTTGTGCTATGTTTGTGCGTGTATATATGTGTGTGTGTGTGTGTGTATATGTATGTATATATTCGTGTATATGTATATGTGTATATATATATATATATATATATATATATATATATATATATATACACACATATATATATATATATATATATATATATATATATATATATATATATATACACATATACATATACATGAATATATACATATACACACATACATACATACATACATACATACATACATACACATATACCTAAATAAATACACACACACATATACACACACAAACACACATACACACACACACACACAAACACACACTCACGCATATATACACCCACACATGCACATATATATATACACACACACTGTATACACACACTGTATACACACACACACTGTATACACACACACACACACACACACTGTATACACACACACACACACACCCAGGAAAGGAACTTTATACTCTCAAAAACGAAAATATTGTTTTTCGTAAAAACGATAAATATCATTTTTTGTAAAATGAAAAATACCGTTTTAGTAAAAACGATAAATATCGTTTTAAAAAAATATTGTGCTTAAACAGGCGCCTGCTTAACCAGGCGCCATTATTTGGCTGGCGCCATTTTTAACTGGATGCTTCAGATGTCCTTATTTCTGTTACTGCTTTCTAGTGCAGTGTGTGCAGCCATATGTTGGTTGGCAAGTTTACAGGCGTACGTTAAAAAGGGGCGCTGGGAAAAAAGGGCGCCGGGTTTTTAACGATAAGCATGGATAACGTTTAAAAATGTATTGTACTATATTTCGTTTAAAATTAATGTTTTTTAAAGTTATACATCATTAAATAATGTGCATTAAATCGGCAATTGTAAAAACGTTAATCTTTCGTTTAAATACTGAAACGTATAATAACGTTAAAAAAAAAAAATTACTAAGTAACCCTCCCTGTACCTACCCCTAACCCCTAGACCCCCCTGTTGATGCCTAAACCTAAGACCCCCCTGTTGGTGCCTAAGTAACCCTCCCTGTACCTACCCCTAACCCCTAGACCCCCCTGTTAGTGCCTAAACCTAAGACCTCCCTGTTGGTGCCTAAACCTAAGACCCCCCTGTTGGTGCCTAAACCTAAGACCCCCCTGTTGGTGCCTAAACCTAAGACCCCCCTGTTGGTGCCTAAACCTAAGACCCCCCTGTTGGTGCCTAAACCTAAGACCCCCCTTTTGGTGCCTAAACCTAAGACCCCCTGTTGATGCCTAAACCTAAGACCCCCCCTGTTGATGCCTAAACCTAAGACCCCCCTGTTGGTGCCTAAACCTAAGACCCCCCTGTTGGTTTTTTCGTTTAAAAATAATGTAAAAAAAAAAAATGTACTGTTTTTCGTTTAAAAATAATGTTTGAAAAAAAATATTGTACTGTTTTTCGTTTAAAAATAATATTTAAAAATGTATAAATCATTAAATAATGTGTAATCATGAGAAGCAGTAATGAAACATTAAGTCTCCGGGCGCCGCTTTTAAAACGTTATTTTTCACCGGCGCCCTTTTTTCCTATCGGGCGCCCATTAAACGATATTTATTATAGGAGTGAATGGCGGCGCCCGATTTGTTTACTAGCCTCAGGCGCCCGAATTTACTGTTTCCAGTTTACAGTGCCATCCAGTTGATTTCTACTTCCTCCAGTCCCTCCTTCCTCAAGCAGCTCCTTTCTCCAATCACATGCAAATTAGCCTGTGATAGTGTACAGTTACAGTGATATCTGGCTGTGCCTGTGTATGTAATGTCTGCTGTGTTTTCCAGCCTGTCATTTTTCTGCTCTGGATTATTGTCTATCCTCTGTCAGCTTTATACTCTGCTTTTGTGTGTGCTCTGCTGCCAGTGTGATTTACACACTGTAATCTGCCCTTGGCAGTGCTAGGTTTCATTGTCCATTGAGATCTGTTACCTGCCCTTATACCACAGGCCAATTCCCGATACAAAATCTCTTAGGAAAACACATTCAATCATGTCGGCAGATTTGACCAGCAAAGACGTTCAATTGTGTCGGCAGATTTGACCAGCAAAGACGTTCAATCGTGTCGGCAGATTTGACCAGCAAAGGCGTTCAATCGTGTCGGCAAATTTGTTTTTGTTTTTTGTTTGTTTGTTTTTTGTTTTTTTTTTTTTTCTCTTGCAAACAGTCAGCAGCTCAACAAAAGCCATGTCCCAACCTGTTAACTTGGCTTCATCAGAGACCTCCTATAGTTAGGAGTAATTTGCATCATAGTTTGCGTTGATCTATGAACATCTTTATTATATAGTAAATTAAGCTAAAGAAAAACAAACACTAAATCCTCCAAATCAGATCCCACCTCCCCTCTACCGCCCCAAACCTATTTTAGACCCCCCATCCTCTACCCATCCACGCCTCATTACTAGCTATAAGGGCCTATTACTTCCTTTATCATAACAAAGAGACCCATAAGGCGGTAGATATTTCCCACCCCTTCTTCCACATCCTACCTCATTCCTCTTACTACATCCATTCATCCATATTCACTCCATCCAATCATCCATTTATTCCGGGACTGGCCTTCTCCACCATTAAATTCAGATTATATCCTACTATTCCATAATATACACATTTCTTTCCCTATTCTACAAGTAGGTTGTGTTCTGTCTTCCACTTCTTCTACCACCTCATTACCTATTTCGTCCTCCAAAATTACTGTCATTTCAGTTGCCCATTCTTGAACAGATGGTGCTCCTTGTGTTTTCCATAATTTTATAATAAGTTTCCTCGCAACCGCTGTTCCTAGGATCAACAATGACTCCCACACCTGACCCAGTCCCTGAACTCCCTCCAGCACTCCAAACAGAGCCCCCATAATATCGATAGTTAAATGCTTAGTGAATTTAGTTTTTAAAAAATGTTCTACCTCCACCCAAAAATTCCTCACAATAGGACATTCCCACATCATATGTACCAAAGTACCGCATTGATTAATACATTTCCAACATGTGTCATTTGCTATTAGGCCACTACTTGCCATCCTTGCCGGTGTAAGATACCATCTCGTTATGAGTTTGTATTGTGTTAATTGGGTACTTGTATCCGAAGTAATCCAAATTGAGCGGAAGATCCTATCCCATAACCTCCCATCCAATTTTAAGCCCACCTCTTTTCCCCATTTGGTCGCATATGCGGGCAATGTCCTATGTGAGGTCTCATCTAGTAAGTTATTGATCTTTGATAGCGCCTTAGGTGGTCTAAATTTCCTCAAGAACCACTGTTCGTATATATTTATGTCCTGCCTTAACGCTACATTTTTTCTTATATACCTTTTCCAAAAGTTAAGAAGTTATTATTATTATTATTTAGTATTTATATAGCGCCGACATATTACGCAGCGCTGTACAGTGTATATATATATATATATCTTGTCACTAACTGTCCCTCAAAGGAGCTCACAATCTAATCCCTACCATTGCCATATATCTATATTATGTAGTGTAAGTACTGTAGTCTAGGGCCAATTTTTTTTAGGGGGAGCCAATTAACTTATCCGTATGTTTTTTGAAAGTGGGAGGAAACCGGAGTGCCCGGAGGAAACCCACGCAGACACGGAGAGAACATACAAACTCTTTGCAGATAGTGCCCTGGCTGGGATTCGAACCAGGGAAGTTGTACTTTACTAAAAGCTGTTACCTCCCCTCTATCTAAAACCGACATGATATTTAGTTTTTTACAACCCATAATGTGAATAAGTCTCATATCTGTATCTAATTTATTGGCCCTACACCAAGCTCTGTCTCTGGCTGGAGTGAAATCTGGGTCAGCTGCAAGAGTCATCATCGGGGAGGGACCTTCACTAAGGTTCCATTGCTTAATTATCCTAGAGAAGATGTCTAGTGACGGTGTCAACAATGGGTGCGAGGCAGATAAAACAGCTTGTTTAATTTTTTGTGGTACCCATGACTCAAATAATTCGCGGCGCAGATCGTCACCCTCCAATCTCACCCAAGTTCTACTATTATCATCAATTCTCAATTCTAATACCCGTAGCAAGTGAGTACCCACATAGTATCTATATATATCCGGGACAGCCAAACCCCCATACTTCTTTCCTCTCGAGATCGTGGAGTACGACAGTCTGCGCCGAGTCCTAGACCAAATAAATTTTTGTAATATGGTACCACATTCATCAAACCACCTAGCCGGGAGGGATATAGGCACACACTGCAAACGGAACAATATCTTAGGTAAGATCATCATCTTAATAATCGCAATTCTTCCCAGTATATTAAAAATTGAGCGATCCCAGTTTTGTAATGCCACTCTACCTTCACTCAAAATATTCCCAAAATTACAGTTGTACAAATCTTGCGAGTGTGCGCATACATTCACCCCCAGATATCTGATCGATTTTTTTCCCCATTGGAACCCGGATTGCTCCTTGATGGCTTCTTTTGTCTGTGACGAGCAGCCTAAGTCCAGAACATATGTTTTTTGTCGGTTTAGTTTGTAGTTAGTTTCTTTGCCATACTCGATAAACAAGCTCAAACATTTTTCCAATGAGTTTTTAGGCTCAGATAGAGTTAAGAGTATGTCGTCCGCATAAGCTATAATTTTAACCTCTTCATTTCCCACTTTGATACCTTTTATATGAGAGTCCGATTGTATGTTCCTAATAAGTGATTCTAGACAGAGATTGAACAGCACCGGGGAGAGGGGACAGCCCTGTCGTACCCCGTTTGTTATCCCAAACGGTTCTGAAATATAATCATTTACTTTTATTCTAGCTGATTGATTACTATATAATTGGGCTATTTTAGATATAAATAACGGCCCTAGTCCGATCTTCTCTAATGTATTCATCAAAAAAGATCTTGACACTCTGTCAAATGCTTTTTCTGCATCTATTGCTACGAGTATTGCTTCTTTTTTACTGGTTCTAGATCTATGTACCACGTCAATGGCTGTATAGAAATTATCTTTCATATGCCTATATTTCCTAAATCCTGACTGTTGTTCCCCCAGGACCAACTCTGCCACCTCTTCCAATCTGTTTGTTAATATCTTGGAATATATCTTAATATCGCAGTTAATGATGGAAATCGGGCGAAAGTCTGAACAATTCAAGAGTGATTTGCCCTCCTTTGGTTATGGCTTCATTTGTTCTATTAGAGAACATCATCTCACAACCATCTACATTAACCATTGCACAAAAGAACGGGGCCAAGGACTCTGAAAATTGTTCATAGAATTCCAATGGGAATCCATCTTGCCCCGGGCATTTCCCCTTAGCAGAGAACTCGATTGCTCTTAGAAATTCTTCTTTCTCTATTGGGGCCTCTAATGATTCTTTTAGCTCTTTAGCGATATGTGGCATGTCAGTTTTATCTAAAAAAGGACACTCATTTTCTGTTCCCCGACTATTATTTAGATTATATAGCTTTTGGTAATAATGTACAAATGCTGTACCTATCTTTTGCGTTGAAAATTGAAGATCACCTCTCTCATCCTCTATCTTTTCAATGAACACTGTACTTTTTTCTTTTTTTAGTAGGGATGCCATAATTTTTCCTGATCTGTTCCTTCCAATTCTGTGTCTCCCCCCCCCCCCCCCAGCTGAGCAGGAGCCAGAGTGGATGTCCAACAAATACCCCCCACCCTCCGCAGCGGGAGCAGATTCACTCACCTCTGTACAGAAACATACACACATGCTCTGTATGCGCACACACACACGCCCTGTACACATACATACATAGATACATACATACATACATACATACATGCTCTATGTACATACATACACACATACTCTGTACACATACATACACATCATACATACATACACACATGCTCTGTACACATACATACTTTATTATTATGATTATTATTATTTTTTATTTATATAGCGTCAGCATCTTCCGTAGCGCTGTACATAGTACAAACAAATAATGGGGAACAAATATACATAAGAAATACAAGACACTGTACAGTCATGACATTGAATAGAATAAATACAGATACATACATAGTTGATATGTAGTTGGTACATGTGCATATGTTAAAATAACAGCAGTATGAGAAACACTAGGAGGAGGTCCCTGCCCTTGCGGGCTTACAATCTAGAGGGTAGTGGTGAGGAAACAAAAGGGAAGGAAACACAAGGATTAGTGGGTGAGCCAGTGTGCCTTCAGTGCTGCCTATAGCAAATTATAGGCTTGTCTGAACAAGTGTGTTTTCAGAGTACGTTTGAAGGTTTCCAGACTCGTGGCATGACGAACCGGCTGAGGGAGGGAGTTCCAAAGGAGAGGGACAGCCCGTGAGAAGTCTTGGATGCGAGAGTGAGAGGAGGTGACTAGGCTGGAGGACAAAAGGGTCTCCTGTGAGGAACAGAGGGTCCGGGCGGGGAGGTATCTGGAGATTAAAGAGGAAATGTATGGAGGCGATAGCTCGTGTAGAGCTTTGTATGCAAGTGTGAGAAGTTTAAACTGGATCCTTTGGGAAACTGGTAGCCAATGGAGGGATTGGCAGAGAGGGGCTGCCTCAGAGGATCTAGAAGAGAGGTGGATGAGATGGGCCGCAGAGTTTAGTAGGGATTGGAGAGGTGCCAGTCTGCTTTTTGGTAGACCACAGAGTAGGGTGTTGCAGTAGTCAAGACGGGAGATGATTAGGGCATGCACAAGCATTTTAGTTGCTTCTTGTGAAAGGAAGGGACGGATTCTGGAAATGTTTTTGAGATGGAAGTAGCAGGAGGTAGTTAAAGTGTTAATATGTGGTTTAAAGGAGAGCTCAGAGTCCAGAGTTACCCCTAGGCAACGAGCTTTGGGGGTTGATGCTATTGGGGTGTTATCTACATTGATTGTGACAATGGGAGGTGGAACAGAGAGCGAAGGTGGAAATATCACAATCTCCGTTTTGCTCATATTGAGTTTAAGGAAGCGGGATGACATAAAGGTAGATACAGCAGATAGACATTCAGGGATTTTTTATAGTAGTGTGGAGAGGTCTGGGGCAGAACAATAAATTTGGGTGTCATCAGCATAGAGGTGATATTGAAACCCAAAAGAGCTTATTATCTGTCCCAAGCCATGGGTGTAAATGGAAAAGAGGAGGGGTCCAATGACTGACCCTTGTGGTACTCCCACAAACAGTGGGCGTGGAGAGGAGTTGGTATTGGCATAGGAGACCATGAAAGAACATCCAGACAGGTAAGAGTTGAGCCAGGAGTGTGCTAGGCCCTTGATTCCCAGTGTTGAGAGGGTCTGGAGAAGTAGGGTATGATCAACAGTGTCAAAGGCAGAGGACAGATCTAGGAGTATTAGTACCGAAAATCTGCCTTTGGCTTTAGCAGCTAGGAGGTCATTGGCAACCTTAGTGAGAACGGTTTCCGTAGAGTGTTGAGGGTGGAATACATACATACACATGCTCACATGCTCTGTACACACACACATGCCTTGTACACATACAAACCACACATGCTCTGTACGCGCACACACGCCCTGTACACATACATACATACATACATACATACACACACATGCTCTATGTACATACATACACACATGCTCTGTACACATACATACACATCATACATACATACACACATGCTCTGTACACACAAGCCCTGTACACATACATACGTGCATACGCTCATGCTCTATGTACATACATACACACATGCTCTGTACACATACAAACACATCATACATACACACATGCTCTATGTACATACATACACACACGCTCTATGTACATACATACACACATGCTCTGTACATACATACACACACATGCTCTGTACACTACATACATACATGCTCTGTACAAACACACATGCCCTGTACACATACATACGCACATGCTCTATGTACATACATACACACATGCTCTGTACACATACATACACATCATACTTACACACACGCTCTATGTGTGCTTTCTCAGCCGCATGCGCTCAGACCATCGCTACAGGGCTATTTCCACCAAAACCTCCAGGCACAGGAACTCTTTTTTCCCCCAAGCAGTGCGCCTACTGAACTCAAGTCACACACACAGGAAAACAAAATAGCACATCTGTGACCCAGGCCTAAATTAATATTTACCTATTCTGTGGTTATCACATATAGCGTGCACTACAATACCTAAATTCCCTTGTCTGCACATGTTTTTTGCACTACCTGGTTTTTATCTCATGTCTTTGTCTGTTCGTCATTGCATGTTTTTTGCACTACTATGCTTCTAATGCCTTTGTACTATGCTTTAATGCCGATGTGTACCACAAACAATTCCGAGGGTGGCTACTGCTGCACTTGGCGAAATAAATCTGATTCTGATTCTGATGTACATACATACACACACGCTCTATGTACATACATACACACATGCTCTGTACATACATACACGCAGGGCCGGATTTCTGGCAAGGCCACATAGGCCATGGCCTAGGGCACCAGAAATGTACGGGCGACTCAATGAGGGGCAGTAAAGCTGTTCTATGCAGCCATCCCTATCTACAAGGACAGCTTTAACCATTGAACTCTCTGTCCTGTACTTGTGTCGTCACTGCAATACCTGTAAACTCTGTCCTGCAGGTACACATCTGCCTAACTCTCATGGTGACACAATGGGTTCATCATTAGCGCGATGGAAAACAACATAAAAGTTCTTAAGGAATCTATACGCGTATTACTGAAATAGTTATTGTCTGACATCCAGTGATGAAAAGTAAGTAGAATTCTCATTGGGGCACACAGAGATAACAACCATACAGACGGTATAGTTGGCCTTGGGCGGTAAAAAGTACAAATCCGGCCCTGCATACACGCATGCTCTGTACACACACACATGCTCTGTACACACACACACATGCCCTGTACACATACATACATACATACATACATACATACATACATACATATACACACACACACATGCTCTATGTACATACATACACAAATGCTCTGTACACATACATACACATCATACATGCATACACACATGCTCTATATCACATACATACATACACACATACATATATACACACTGCATCC
The DNA here is from genome assembly GCF_040937935.1 of Hyperolius riggenbachi. Classification (NCBI taxonomy): domain Eukaryota; kingdom Metazoa; phylum Chordata; class Amphibia; order Anura; family Hyperoliidae; genus Hyperolius; species Hyperolius riggenbachi. Next base: position 174,812,679 of record NC_090650.1, read on the forward strand.
ACACACATACACAGCACCTCTCTCTCCTATAGCAGCAGTCAGCAGCATTTCCTGTCATCCACCTCTCTCCTTTTCTCTCCAGCGTCTTCGGTCTGTCTTCAGTCTCCCTGAGGAAGGGGGAGGAGACTGACATTCCTCTTCACACTGAGTGTATCAGCATGTAATCAGCTCTGGCATACCTCCCAACTTTTTGAGATGAGAAACCGGGACACTTAAGCCACACCCCCTGACACACACCCAACCACACCCCCTGACACACCCCTAGTCAAAAAAATTATTATTTTATATATATACACACGAGTGTCATTAAAAATGGTGGGGAGAAGGGTGAGGGTCCCCAGGCAGCGGAGGTAAAAAAAAGGATCGAGGCACCAGCCGGCTACTTTGGTGTGTGGGATGCGGTCTGGGATAAGATTGTCCCTCCCTCCCTCCCTATGTGCCCCCCAGTGTCCCCCTGTATGCAGAGATACGAGCGCAGCAGAGCGGGCAGTCTTACCATTCCTACTCGCGTATGGGCATCTCGTCTTCTCCGCTTCCTGTGGTGTCACAGGAAGTAGATGGAAGCTAGAGCCTGTGCGCTCGTATTTCTGCATACAGGGGGACACTGGGGGGCACATAGGGAGGGAGGGAGGGAGGCACAATCTTATCCCAGACCGCATCCCACACACCAAAGGAGCCGGCTGGTGCCTCGATCCTTTTTTTACCTCCGCTGCCTGCCGACTACACCGGGACACAAGGGGGGGGGTATCCCGGGACAGCGGGACCCCTCCCCCAACCCATGACAGTCGGTTGGGGCCCCTGAGCTCTGGGGAAGCAGAGAGCTCACACAGGAGGGAGGGGAGAACAGGCTGTAAACAGCCCAAAACAAAGTATCCCAGTGTACTGTGCGCCTGCCGGAATGTAACAACTTCAGTGCCGCGGCAATGAACATCATAGAGGGGAGGGGGGTATTCATGTATGTTATAGAGTTTATTGAAATATTTGTTGCCATATATACTAATGTTTTTGCCTACAGTTTTAAACAAGGTTTGCAATGTTTTATTTTGATATTTAGAGGTCAGGTCCACTTTAAATAATTCTCCCAACCTCTCTCCCCCCAATCCAAAGCCAATCAGTCAGGCGCAGACTGGGGGAAGGGGGGCAATCTCCCCCCAGGCCGCCTTTCATTCAGTGGTTTAGGGCTGGTCTGGTGTATTCAGGTTTGTTGTTGTAAGGCGATGTGCTGATAAAAGTGCAATTAGAGGGCAGGCAAGCTGGTAAATTTACACTCTGTCTGTTCCCTCCCCTATGTTATGATGACTGCATTTGTGGATAGGGTGTTAAACATTGAAAGTTTTTGACAGTCCCTAGACTCCATGAGGTCTGCTTTCTGACTTGAAAGAGACTGGCAGGGACAGGAGTCAAATTACAGACAAGTAGCTTCTGTGTGATGTGGGACTGCAATACACATAACCTCTCTGCTCCATCTCAGGCTGTTCTTGGTCTCTCTCCACTCCTCCTCTCTCTGGGCTAGTGCACGCCACAATCACAATAGCAATCACTAGCAATTTGTGAGTGTGATTTTTGTGAAGCGATTTTTGAATTAATCACTCCAAAAAATGCTACATGCTGTGTGTTTGCGCAGGGCCGGGACAAAGCAGAGGCTGGACAGGCACCAGCCTCTGGGCGCAGTGCTGTGAGGGCGCATTCCTCTCCCCTCTACATGCATGCCTGCCCTCCACCTCCCTGCTTTCCTCACATGGCCAGCTGCCCACCTACTCTCTGCTTTTTTTTCACATGCCCGGCTGCCTGCCTCCTTTCCGCTCTCCTCACATGCCCAGCTGCGAACTACTCTCCTTACATGCCAGTCTGGAACAGGGCAAGGAACGGCTGCTCGCCTGGCAGTTACATGAGTCCCTGTACCTTGTAGTACCTCACATTTTTGTCACCCGAAAAACTTCCTGTACCCGCCCCCCTCTGTGTCATCATAAGTGGCCAGCGCTGTTTATCAAAGAGATGACAGCTGAAGGGGGTTCCGGGTAAAGGTGCCCTGTAGTGCAGCATGAGTTATGGATGCAGACTGGCTGTATTCAGTAGCAGAGCCCAGCCTGCGTGATGCTAGCAGCACGCTAATTAAATGCTGCCTCCCCCATCCAAAGTGAAAGTTCTTTTTGGCCAGCGACATGATAAATAACCAGGGAATGGAGACACTAGTCCTCACTTCTCAGCTTCCTGAGGGTGGAAGAAGCCAGCAGCATCCTTACTGGACCGTGACAAGCAGCTGTGAACAGCAGAGAAAGACAGACTCAGGCAGGTTATGATGGGGCTGGGTCATCACTGGGAATGCAGTGCTGGAAATGTTTGCTGGCAGCAAGGAGAGGGTGCTGGACAAGATGGCAATTGTCTGCACCAAGTGTGGCATGCACTGGGCAGACTGGGCCAGTTCGGTCCTCAAGACTGCTGGCAAGAATACTGTTGTAGTTGCCCAGAGCAACTAGTCAGATTTTACCACAGGTCTTCCTGTATCTTCTGGTCAACTTTGCTCCAGTTGTCTCAAATTCTGAGACCTTATAAATAGATGAATTTATACTTACCTGGGGTTTCCTCCAGCCCTATGTACTCCATAGGCTCCCTCGCCGTCCTCTCCGGCTGCTCCATTATTCTACATTCTTCTCCGGTAATATGTCCAATCACCATTAGTTACAGAAGCGCAATGGCAATGTGAGCGCACAGCCACATTAGCACAGTTCAGTGCAACTGGCGGCGATTGTACATATTCCCTGAGAAAACTGTAGAATGATGGACGGGACGGGGAGGAGGCGAGGTAGCCTACGGAGTACTTGGAGCTGGAGAAAACCTCAGATAAGTATAATTTAATCTATAAGGTTTCAGGTGCACTTTAAGGATGGTATACACACTAGATTGATATTGCCCAACGTGCAAATGCCAGATTATTAGCAGAGGCAGTTATTATCAGCTGTCTACAATCCAGCATGTGTACAGGCCTTTAGCAGCTCTATTGATCATTCAGTCTTTTGTAGTCGATTGTAATATCAGCTACTATGCAATTCAAACAGATTGATGGAATTGATCTATTTTTTGGATCGATTCCATTAATCTGATTGAATTGCATAGCAGCTTTCTTTTCATTAGTGGACCCGAACAATAGTTTCCAATCGATATTATGATCGAATTGGACGATCCATCGCCTGGAGAATCTTATTGTTAATGCCCACTTTTGTGCCTGGTACACACCATGCAATTTCACGTCAAACCGACGTGTCGATTAGATAATTTCTGACAGGTCCAATCTGATCTATGATCATTTTTCTGATCGACTTTACAAAACTGATCAGAAAAAAACGGAAATCAGATCGGACCTTTTCGAAATTATCAATTTACCTGTCTATGTGACAGGAAATTGCATGGTGTATACCAGCCATTAGAAAGGCCCTAAAGACTTACTGCTAGGGTACGCCGAGTTCTGTCGAGGCTGCAGTTCCACTTGCTATCAGTCTTATGTCTGGTACGCACTATGCATTTTTTCTGTCAGGTGATGGGAAATTTTACATCTTTTGATTATTTCTAGCATGTCCAAGCTGCTTATGATTGAGGAAGGGATTGATTTTGTGCAGTACTCATGTCAAAATCGATCCCTTCCTCTCTTCGGGAAGCAGATTAGACATGCAAGAAATTATATATTGATGGGAAATTTCCCATTAATCTGATGAGAAAATTGCATGGTGTGTATAAGCCCTGCTGATTTATTAAGTCTGGCGCAGTGTTCTCCTCGGAATTTTTTTTCCAGCCGGGTGGCATGAAATAGCAGCCGGGTGGCATGAAAAAGCAGCCGGGTGGGGCAAGATGAAAATGCAGGGCAACTCTGCTTACATCATAGGAGGAGATGAGGAGGTAAGCCTATGACAGCCGGGTGGTCACCAAATCTAGCCTGGGGAGAACACTGCTGGCGCCAAGAAAGTTGTTACCTGGAGCAGCAATTGTCTCTCTTGTTCACAGTGCAGCTTGTCTGCCCACATGTTGGGAAGGATTTGTCGTAACCAGAGCAAGGCGAATCAGAGTAAATGTAGAGCGAAGCAGGTGGAGACATGGAGCAATTGCTCCGGGCATCTAATCAGACTCTTTCATTAGGAAGTCTTCTCCTCTTTTGCACTAGGTCTGTTCCAGTATACATGCATTCCATAACTCTGCCTTGTATCTTTTCATAATCTTGTTCATGCTACAGAATTTGATCCAGGCTTCCTTGAGGGCTGGGCAGAAGCAGAGACTGGAGCGGCGCTACACACGGCAGATAAGGCGACTAGCTGTCTCCTCAATACTCTACTACGGTACTGAGGAGACATCTAGTCACCCTAATGTAATGGGGATGACGACTTTGAATAGTGGGAGTACTGAGCTTTTTTACTTATGGGGGGGGGGGGGCGCACTTTGGAACCTCTGCCTCTGTTGCTGGAGAAGCTTGTCCCGGCACTGTGTTTGCGAATTTGAAAAAATCACAACGCTGCTGTGAGAACACTGTCATAGGGTAACATTAGCCAAGAGCTTTTCAAATCACTGTCGATTTGAAGAACGCTCAGAAGCACCCTTGGTGGGCACCAGCCCTCCCTCATTCACCTTTGTTTCCCTCTTCCCCTAGTGCTGGCTGGCTGTGTCTTATTGTCATACAGGAAAGCTTAGTAAGGCCCAGTGCACACCAAAAACCTCTAGCAGATCTGCAAAATGCTAGAGGTTTTTGAAGCAGATTTCAGAGCGATTCTAGGCATGTTTAAAGAGGTTTTCTAAACATGCCTAGCGTTTTTTGGAGCGTTTTTGTGTAACAGATTACAAATATTGTTACAGTAAAAGCTGTTACTGAACAGCTTCTGTAACAAAAACGCCTGGGAAACCGCTCTGATCTAGCGTTTTTCAGAGCATTTTTTCACTTTTCTATACTTAAACATTGAGGCAGAAACGCCTCAGAAATCTAAAAAAATGCTGCAGCCCCCAAGTTTGCGTTTGTGGAAAAAACTAACCTCTCTGGTGTGGACCATCCCATTCACTTTCATTAGCCAAGCGGTTTTCCCCCTTCAAGTGTTTTTAAAAAATGCTTCAGAACCACTCTGGTGTGCACCAGCCCTAGAAGTGCAATCCTGGTGAGGAAAATTATTGTTATTATTATTTAGTATTTATATAGTGCCGCCATATGCCACAGTGCTGTACAGAGCATATTGTCTTGTCACTTCTTTCTTCTCTTTCAGTTTTTCTCTTCTCACCGTTTCTCCCCTTCTCTGCATAAGGCCTCAGACACACTATAAGCGCTTTTCTGAGCGATTTTACCATGATTTTAATGTAAGTCAATGGAGGCCTTTTTAAAAAGCTCTCATAAAGTTCTGATGGCTAAAAAGTGCTCAGAAAAGCACTTATAGTGTGTCTGAGCCCTTAGTATTTGTACGCTGCCACTAAACCCCCCAGCGGTGATAAATACTATTCCCCCTTCCGAGTCATCATAAATCGGAGGGAGGTGTAATTTGGGGTACAGAGATCACCTGAGCACTTCATTTCCCTTACGTGCCCAGTGCAGCATATTATTGCTGCTATGGGGCTCCTGGTTTGGGTAACCGGTACTGAGCGCCATGCCCCAAACCACCTGCTTTGCCTTCTCCCACCTCTCTCTAATCTTCTTATTAGAAACCATAATCTAAAGCTGGCCATACATGCATCAATTGTTATGGACAGATTCTTTCACTATGATCGGATAATAATGGCGCTTCCACCTGTCAGTACTGAGTATGGATGTGGCCTATAGGGTTTCATACTATAGTAAAGTGGGTCGTGGGCAGGCAGTGATGCACTGCCACTGACCACCAATAAAAAGCAGATAAGCAAGGCATGGATGTTGGGGGGGGGAGTGAAAACTGACATGGAAGGAGGGATACCGAAACTTTGGAAATTAGCATTAACGCGGCAGGGATCATGGTGCCAACAGGGAGATCAGTAAGGATATGTCTGGTGAAGGGGGAGGGGATATCCGAGGTGGAAGAGGGGCATATTTGAGGGATTATTAGAGATGGTGGCGAAGGGGAGGACATAAGTGAGGGGGGGGGGGGAATGAGCTTTGAGCAATTGAGGTGGCCATACATCTGTTGACTTGACAGCCGATCGGCCAACCGTTTTGATATTATTGAATCGGATAAAAAATTTGGGTGGAAATTGGTTGAATGTATCAATCTGAGATGTTGGGAAATCTCGGGCCAATGAGGTTGTCAGATGCGATAATCACGGCATGCGATAACCACGAATGATAGACACGACGTAAACCCCGGCCATTGTCCCTCAAAATGTATTATGCACCCCCGGTACCTGTATTTTACCTGTCCCGCTGTCCCTAGAGTGTTCTTTCTGTATTTCCGAATTGGTGCTACACGTGACTACTGGCATATATGACATAGGGTGCGTGTTTTTTATGTCATTTAGGCTGGGGCTGCCATGCTAACGGGCCTCTAGTTTGTGTTTCCCCCAGGCCAAAAGGTCCCAGGCCAAAAACCTCCCCAATGCTGATCACCTCTCATAGGCATCAGCCTATGAGAGGGATCTTCTTGTGGCACGCTTGAGGGGACAGCTCAGTGACAGAGCTGTCCCCCATACAGCGCTGCAGTAGATCGCAGGGCTGTACATGTAAATAAACTATTTTTTTTAATGTAACAGCCTTCCGCCTACGATCGCACGCAAGCAGGCTGGTCTCAAAACTCTGCTCCGTCATTCAGCGTAATCTCTTCCCCCAGGACTTCATGCCAATCGGCATTTGGTGGTCCTGGGGGAGCCACCTTGTGACCGCCCATCGGCGTTAGGTGGTCGCAAGGAGGTTAAAGTGTACCTGAAATGTTATTATTGGGTGTACTTTTTCCAGCCCCATGAGGTGTGTGGGCTCCCTTGCAGCCTCGCCATTCACCTGATATCCCCCCCCCCCCTCCCACTGGTACTCTGGTCAGTCACGGCCAGTCATGCGCTTCTGCATATACGTACCCGGCAACTACTGCACAGGTGCAAAATGCTCTCCGCTGTGGGAGCACTAGAGGGGTAGACGCATGGCACAGAAGAGCGTGGCCAGCCAGATATTACCACATATCAAGTGAATGAAGCAGTTGGCGAGAGAGCTCATGCACCTCATGGAGCTGGAGGAAATTCCCCAGGTAAGTATAAATACACCAATTAATGCTGCCTCTTAGAGACCCAGATTGAGCCTAATGCTAGGTACATACTATACCATTTTCTGACAAATTTACTGTCAGATTGACTATTTACGATTTGATTTCCGATAGATTTTCCATAGAGGTGAACAGAAAATCAATCGGAAATCAGATTGGACCTGTTGGAAATAGTCGATCTGACAGTAAATTGTATAGTGTGTACCTAGCATTAAAGGTCAACTGACCTGAGAGAGGGATAAGGAGGCTGGCAAATTGATTTCCTTTAAAACGAAGCCAGTTGCCTGGCTGTCCAGCTGAGCTTTCTGGCATAAGTACTGCATCAAACACCCGAAACAAGCATGCAGCTAATCTTGTCAGACTTTTAGTCAGAAAAATCTGATCTGCATGCCTGTTCAGGGGGTATGGCTAAAACTATGAGAGGCAGAGGGTCAGCAGGACAGCCAGGAAATTTGCATTGCTTAAAAGTAAATAAATTATGGCAGCCTTCATATCCCTCTCAGGTCAGTTGTCCTTTAAAAAGTCAGTGAAAGACCACTCCTACTTTTAGACCTCACCCCTCAGGCCACACCCACACGCCGGTATTTTTTCACCCTAAAGGTGGCAACCCTAGTCCTGATGCAGGAAACGCAGTAATATTGATGCACACAGACATTGCACAACAAGTGTGAGTACTGTGTACTGCTAGTTACGCTATTAGCGAAACATGCAGTACTTGACTAATGCGCCAGATGCTATAGTAAATGTGCATTACTAATATGCGTTACTGTTCGTAGCTTACGTTACCTTAACTTTGGTCAGTAGTAGACGAGTAGTTACAGGCAGCACCCAACCATCTAGATGTGACGTGCTATTGGTCGTTGTCCCTCTGTCTCCAGGAACAGCAAGCAGAAACTCCAAGAGAAGAGACCCAGCACCGTCTTCAAATGTATTATAAGCTCTGTTATTTATTTAAAGCATCAGAAAGACAAAAAGGGCAAGTCTGTGCGACGTTTTGAGAGGAGACTCCTCTCTTTCTCAAGCTGACAAGCCCTCTGAATACATGAAACACAATCAGCCTTAAATAGTCCTTGCTCCACTAGGGAGCCAATCAAAATAGTCTGGACGCCCTGTCATCAACCAATTAGGTTAAGTTCCTGCTTGTAGGCCCTCCCATCTGGTGGAGGACCTGATGGGGAACTACATCTATTTGTACACTCCAATCATTTTAAAATGGCCACTGAAGGGCCGACCAATGAGGGTAGAGCATGTTCTGAATAGAAAAAACATTATTCAACCGTCATGCGGAAATCCGCATTGAAAATCCGCATGTGGTTAAATTCAATGCGTATGCGTAAAAACGTACGCGTAAAAACCTATTCCAATCCAATTACCACGCGGAAATCCGCATTGGAGATCCGCATATGGTTAAAGTCAATGCGTATGCGTACAAACATACGCGTAAGAACCCGGAAGCAAAAATCGTCTAAACCATAGACGTTTCAATCCAATCGCCTATACCGGTTACGCATTAAACTTATCTTTTCAGATTAAAAAGTGTACATGCTCCTAACCCTACTAGGAATGAGTGTCAACAATGTATAATAAGAGAAATCGGAAAAAATAAAAAGGAAAAAAATGACAAAATTCACACTAGGTGTCTGGCGGCCACCCACAGCGGCGGCCAGACACCGAACATCGCAACAAAAACAATAATCACATCTCACCCTCCCAGACTGGCGTCCGCCTCAATAGCGGCGGCCAGTCTGGGCCGGCGAGAACAAAAATTGCCAATTCTGTCCCGACTGGCGTCCATCCCTGGGGGCCAGTCGGGAAAGAAACAGGCAAAAAATCAAAAAGATATTTTGAAGGCCAACCCGGACTGGCGGCCACACGCCAGCGGTGGCCAGTCCAGGAGAGCCAACAAATAAACATAATCAAAAAATAAAAATTAAAAAAAAAATAATAATAAATTTCTCTATAAACCCCTCTCCCCCCGACCGGCGGCCACCAATTGTGGCCTCCTGTCGGGAAGGGTTGGGGAAAAAAAGAAGAAACAGAACCAACCCAAAAAGAAGACTCCAGACGTCCAGACCAAAAAACAATCATCAAGACATCTATCTATAAACACATGGACCCAACTCGCACTCCCGGTTAAGACCCCCTGGACCAAGGGCATCCAGCTTCCTAATCCAAAACAGCTCCCGTCTCAATAATAATTTGACCCTATCACCCCCCCCTGCGTGGTGGGGGGACAGAGTCAATCACCTGGACCTTCAACTGGCTAACATTATGGCGACAGGCAGAAAAATGGCTAGCAACCGCTTGTTCAGATGTGCCTGAGTGGATAGCTGACTTATGCGCAGAGATGCGCATTTTAAGTATCTGTGTGGTCATCCCTACATAAATCAATCCGCAAGGGCAACGTAGAAGATATACAACATATGCAGAGTCACATGTGTAATAACCATTGATTGAAAAACGTTTCCCTGTAGTAGGGTGTGTAAAAGTATCACCTTTAACAATGGAATTACACATATGACACGACATACAGGGAAAAGTCCCTTTTCTTGTAGTAGTTAAATTAGCAGTCCGAGAGCCAATATCTGCCCTCACCAAAGTGTCACCAACTGTAGGAGCCCGTCTATATGACATAAGTGGATATTCCTGAAATTGCCTAACCTGTGGAAAGCCTTGTTTTAATAAAGGCCAACAATTTTCTCAATCTGTTTGGAATTGTTTGAAAAGGTAGTAACAAGAGGAATCCAATCGATCTGTCTGGAGCGTGATCTTTTAATTGAGGAGGATCGACTAAAAGGATTACACAAATCTAGAGGATAATCTCTTTGAACAAATCTATTGGCCATTTCTTTCAGACATGTATCTCTCAATGTAGCATCAGACACTATTCTATTTACACGTTCAAATTTATTTTTTGGAATATTATTAGCAATATGAGAAGGATGGAAACTTCTATAATGGAGTAATGCATTTCTGTCTGTAGATTTCCTAAATAGATCGGTGGTCAATTTTCCTCCAACTTTCGTGACCACCGTATCCAAGTAGGATACAGAATGAGTACTACAAGTGTACGTAAGGGAAATGTATGGACAGCATGCATGTAGATCTTTAATGAAGCATTTGAGGGTCAAACGTGGCCCCGCCCAAATAAAAAAAACATCATCAATGTATCACCACCACCCCTTGGAGTGGTGGAGAAACAATTGATTTGTGTACACAAATGAATCTTCGTAAAGACCCATGTATAAATTAGCATAAGTCGGGGCCACGTTTGACCCCATAGCTGTACCTCTACATTGTTCATAAAACGTGTCCTCAAATAAGAAATAATTCCTCCTCAAAATCACCTCCAACAGATCGATAAGAAAACGTCTCTGATCATCAAAAACATCTGAACAGGTTTGCAAATAGTGAGAGACCGCCTCCACACCTCCATCATGAGGGATGGAGGTGTAGAGTGACTCTGCATCACTTGTAACCAATAAGTCATCATCATCTAAATTTTCAAATTTATCAATCACCTCCAGGAACACTTGAGTGTCCCTAAGGTAAGACGGTAAAGCTACTACCATAGGTCTAAGAATGCAATCTAAATATTTAGCAATTGGAGAAAATAATGAATTTACACCTGCAACGATTGGCCGACCAGGTGGATCGACCAATCGTTTGTGTATTTTTGGAAGCACATACATAACAGGAGTTACAGGATTGTCCTGAACCAGAAAAGTAGCTAGATCCCTATCTATGATGTTTTTGTCCAGAGCATTCTTTAACAAATGTTCAATCAACCTTCTCAGATCCCAAATTGGGTCTCGATCTAAAATTCTATAGACACTTCTATCCCCCAACTGACGTAAAATCTCTGCACGATAATTAGCAGTATCCATTACGACAACTGAGCCCCCCTTGTCGGCGGGCTTAATTGTTAAGCCCTTATTGGCCTTAAGACATTTAAGAGCTTCCTGTTCTTGTTTATTAAGATTCTTCATTACTTGAGAACCAGATCCTTGTAGCTCCTGAATGTCCCGTTGCACATTCCCTAAGAATGTATCAATCACTTGGTTGGACGGGGGGCAGAAAGAGCTCTTATTTCGTAATGGAGTGTCCTTAAGTCTCAAGGGCCCCATAGTTGGTAAAGGAATTATAGTTGAGGAGGAATTATTTCTTATTTGAGGACACGTTTTATGAACAATGTAGAGGTACAGCTATGGGGTCAAACGTGGCTAATTTATACATGGGTCTTTACGAAGATTCATTTGTGTACACGAATCAATTGTTTCTCCGCCACTCCAAGGGGTGGTGGAGATACATTGATGATGTTTTTTTGATTTGGGCGAGGCCACGTTTGACACTCGAATGCTTCATTAAAGATCTACATGCAAAGATCTACGTACACTTCTAGTACTCATTCTGTATCCTACTTGGATACGGTGGTCACGAAAGTTGTAGGAAAATTGACCACCGATCTATTTAGGAAATCTACAGACAGAAATGCATTACTCCATTATAGAAGTTTCCATCCTTCTCATATTGCTAATAATATTCCAAAAAATAAATTTGAACGTGTAAATAGAATAGTGTCTGATGCTACATTGAGGGATACACGTCTGAAAAAATGGCCAATAGATTTATTCAAAGAGATTATCCTCTAGATTTGTGTAATCCTGTTAGTCGATCCTCCTCAATTAAAAGATCACGCTCCACACAGATCGATTGGATTCCTCTTGTTACTACCTTTTCAACCAATTCCAAACAGATTGAGAAAATTGTTAGAAAACATTGGCCTTTATTAAAACAAGACTTTCCACAGGTTAGAGAATTTCAGGAATATCCACTTATGTCATATAGACGGGCTCCTACAGTTGGTGACACTTTGGTGAGGGCAGATATTGGCTCTCGGACTGCTAATTTAACTACTACAAGAAAAGGGACTTTTCCCTGTTTGTCGTGTCATATGTGTAATTCCATTGTTAAAGGTGATACTTTTACACACCCTACTACAGGGAAACGTTTTTCAATCAATGGTTATTACACATGTGACTCTGCATATGTTGTATATCTTCTACGTTGCCCTTGCAGATTGATTTATGTGGGGATGACCACACAGATACTTACAATGCGCATCTCTGCGCATAAGTCAGCTATCCGCTCAGGCACATCTGAACAAGCGGTTGCTAGCCATTTTTCTGCCTGTCGCCATAATGTTAGCCAGTTGAGGGTCCAGGTGATTGACTCTGTCCCCCCACCACGCAGGGGGGGATGATAGGGTCAAATTATTATTGAGACGGGAGCTGTTTTGGATTAGGAAGCTAGATGCCCTCAGTCCAGGGGGTCTTAACCGGGAGTGCGAGTTGGGTCCATGTGTTTATAGATAGATGTCTTGCTGATTGTTTTTTGGTCTGGACATCTGGAGTCTTCATTTTGAATTGGTTCTGTTTCTTCTTTTTTTCCCTGACTCTACCCGACTGGAGGCCACAATTGGTGGCCGCCGGTTGGGGGGAGAGGGGTTTATAGAGAAATTTATTATTATTTTTTTTTTAAATTTTTATTTTTTAATTATGTTGATTTGTTGGCTCTCCTGGACTGGCCGCCGCTGGCGTGTGGCCGCCAGTCCGGGTTGGCCTTCAAAATATCTTTTTGATTTTTTGCCTGTTTCTTTCCCGACTGGCCCCCAGGGATGGACGCCAGTCGGGACAGAATTGGCAATTTTTGTTCTCGCCGGCCCAGACTGGCCGCCGCTATTGAGGCGGACGCCAGTCTGGGAGGGTGAGATGTGATTATTGTTTTTGTTGCGATGTTCGGTGCCTGGCCGCCGCTGTGGGTGGCTGCCAGACACCTAGTGTGAATTTTGTCATTTTTTTCCTTTTTATTTTTTCCGATTTCTCTTATTATACATTGTTGACATTCATTCCTAGTAGGGTTAGGAGCATGTATACTTTTTAATCTGAAAAGATAAGTTTAATGCGTAACCGGTATAACAATAACAATAACAATAATATTTATATAGCGCTTTTCTCCCTGGGGACTCAAAGCGCTGCGACCCTGCATTATGCAGTCTCAAAGGCTCGGGAAAAGAGGTGAGTTTTTAGCCTTTTTTTAAAGCTGTCCAGAGAAGTAGCCTCTCGTACTGATTGTGGAAGTGAGTTCCATAGAGTAGGGGCTGCGTAGGAAAAGGCCCGAGCACCAAATGTTAAGTGTATCCTGGGAATAACCAGCTTCATCTTGTTGGCAGAGCGGAGGGTGCGTGAAGGGGCATAAAGTTCCAATAGATCCGCTATGTATTTGGGTCCCATGTGGTGTAGAGCCTTGAATGTCAGCAGGCAGATCTTAAAATTGATTCTCCATTTTACTGGCAACCAGTGAAGAGTTTGCAGTACTGGGGTGATGTGTGAGCTGCGGGGGGCATTGGCTAGGAGTCTAGCTGCAGCATTCTGTACTAGCTGTAAGGGGCGCAGAGCCTTATCTGTAGATCCGATGAACAGGGCGTTGCAGTAGTCTAGGCGGGAGGATACAAATGCATGAACCAGGGCAGGTAGGTCTTCAGCTGGGATAAGGTGTTTGATTTTCGCTATATTTCTTAGATGGAAGAAGGAAGACTTGACGACAGCTGATACCTGCTGTCTGAGTTTTAGATTTCCATCCAGGATCACCCCAAGGTTTCGCACAGAGTCTTTATACTGTACAGTATCTCCCCCAATTGCTAGTTTGAGGTGGTGAGCGTTTTGAACTTTATCCATCATGTGTGGACCACCTACCACCAACACCTCTGTTTTGTCAGAGTTCAGCCTCAGCCAGCTGGTGTTCATCCAATTTTGTAAATCCACTAGACACGCATTTATGGATGCTGATGGGTCTTGGGTGCCAGGCTTGAAGGACAGATACAGTTGTGTGTCATCTGCATAACAATGGTATCCTAGGCCATAGTTCTGGATTATTTTGCCCAGTGGGAGCATGTAGGCTGCAAAGAGTAATGGTGATAGTACAGAACCCTGTGGAACTCCATAGGCAAGTGGCACTGGATTAGAGTAGTGTGTGCCCAGACATACTTGCTGTGTCCTGCCAGATAGGAAGGTCTGAAACCATCTAAGAACAGTACCCCTTAGGCCACAGTAATTCTTCAGTCGCTGGATAAGAATTTCATGATCCACAGTATCAAATGCTGCTGGCAAGTCAAGAAGAATCAGAACTGAGCAATCACCCTTGTCCCTTGCAGTAAGTAGATCATTCATTACTCGGACTAATGCTGTTTCAGTGCTGTGCCTTTTCCTGAATCCTGACTGAAAAGTATCAAAGATGTTGTTATCTGTAAGCCTGGCTTCTAGCTGGTTGGCGACTGCTTTCTCGATAACTTTTGATAGGAATGGTAAGTTCGCCACAGGTCTGTAGTTGGTTACAGAATCAGGATCTAGTGATGGTTTCTTCAGGAGGGGTTTTATGATTGCTTTCTTTAGTTTTTCTGGGAAAAGACCACTTTGCAAGGAGCACTGAGTGATTTTGTGAAGTGCTGGCCTGATCAGCTCTGGGCACTGCATTAAGGATCCAGTTGGGCCAGGATCCAGGTCGCAGGTAGTGGGGCGGAGACTTTGAATGAGAATTCCAAAATCTTCTACAGTCAGAGTGTCAAAGACTTGCCATGGTGGTACGGTAGTAGGCATATGCAACGTCCAGTGGTCAATTGATGTAGTTGGTGTAATGCTGGCACGGATGGTAGACACCTTGTTTGTGAAGAAGGCAGAGAATTCTTCACACCTTTCCCTGGAGTATGTGGTTGGGGCTTTTAGGCAGGAAGGATTGCAGAGTGATTCCACTGTGTGGAAGAGTTGAGCAGCTCTGTTGTTGGCTGTAGATATTTTGTGCGAGATAAAGTCTGATTTTTTCTTGGTTATTGCTTGTTGGTATAGGCGATTGGATTGAAACGTCTATGGTTTAGACGATTTTTGCTTCCGGGTTCTTACGCGCATTGACTTTAACCATATGCGGATCTCCAATGCAGATTTCCGCGTGGTAATTGGATTGGAATAGTGTTTTACGCGTACGTTTTTACGCATACGCATTGAATTTAACCACATGCGGATTTTCAGTGCGGATTTCCGCGTGACGGTTGAATGACGTTTTTTCTATTTAGAACATGCTCTACCCTCATTGGTCGGCCCTTCAGTGGCCATTTTAAAATGATTGGAGTGTATAAATAGATGTAGTTCCCCATCAGGTCCTCCACCAGATGGGAGGGCCTACAAGCATGAACTTAACCTAATTGGTTGATGACAGGGCGTCCAGACCATTTTGATTGACTCCCTAGTGGAGCAAGGACTATTTAAGGCTGATTGTGTTTCATATATTCCGAGGGCTTGTCAGCTTGAGAAAGAGAGGAGTCTCCTCTTGAAACGTCACACAGACTTGCCCTTTTTGTCTTTCTGATGCTTTAAATAAATAAAAGAGCTTATAATACACTTGAAGACGGTGCTGGGTCTCTTCTCTTGGAGTCTCAACATTGGTCATGCTAGTCAAATACCGTGGGTCATGCTAATAGCGTTACACTGTACACATTAGTAATGACAAGATTGCTGTATGACGTCTGTGCATGGCAATATTACTGTGGTTTCCTGCATCAGGCCCAAAGTGTCATATCTACAGATTAGCCCCTTGAAAAGATATGATAAAATATTTATCAAAAATGAATATTTAAAGTAAATGTAAGGTCATGCACCTTGTATGGCACCATGAGAGCACCATATAAAGTAATTGGCATGCAACTGGGAGCAACAGACCTAGAGAAAGACTTGGGCATAGTGGTTGATAACAAGTCATGTCACAATATTTAATGCCAAGTAGCAGCAGTTGCAGCAATTGTAAGTCTTCAAAGCACAAAATGAAAAATAAAATCACGAGATGCTATTATACTACTCCCCCTGTAGAAATCACTTGTGAGGCCACATCTGGAGTATGGGATACAGTTTTGGACACCACACTGTAGGAAAGGCATTGACATACTAGAACAGGTTTAAAGAGGGGCAACTAAATTAATCAGAAGGATGGAAGGTATCACTTTCCAAGAAAGGTTGGACAAACTAGGTTTATTTAGCCTTGAAAAAGCTTGGAAAAGGTGACCTGATTAACATGTATAAATACATCAGAGGGCAATACATAAGCTTGGCAAATATGCTATTTGTCACAAGGCTTGTACAAAGGACAATGGGACATTATTATTATTATTATTATTTAGTATTTATATAGCGCCGACATATTACGCATGAACATGATCTGCATATGGGGGGGGGGGGGGTTGTTATCTATTCAGGAAGGAGTTATTTCCAGTAAGAGTGGTTAAATAACGTGTTGCTAACATTGCATTTGGATATTTAAGCTGTAAGGAATAGTGCATATTATGTCAAAAGAGGAATAGTAACCGGCACTACAATCGCTAGTGCTTGTCGGGTAGTTAAACAACCACAAGATGTCTGGAAGTCCAGATCGGATACTTGTACCACGTTCAAAATGTGTGCTCAGAACACAGAGACAACATCTTTTTTTTAACAAATCAATTTTATTGATTATCAAACAAAGAAGTACAAACTAGTACAACATATACTGTTAAGAAGGTAGTACAGCAACAATAGCGCCGATAAGGCTGATACTAATACAATATGATAAGATACCGCCAAATGTCTTCAGACTTATACATCATGGAATTATATAGCAGGATTGTAATATACGTATATATATCCAACTAAAATAGCCAGTTCAGAGACGGTTAGCAGAAAATAGGGTATGTCAAGCTGGTATTCGTACATTTGCAGATTCCCTTTAGCCATATCAGCGATTAAGAGTGAAACAAAAGAGAAGAGAGAAGGGGAAAAGGAGGAAGAGAGGAAAGAAAAAGTGTGGAAAAGAGGGAATTCCAGTGCACGCCTCCTTACATTAATGAATTATTAGAAGTAAATCCAAAATGTAACTTTGAGGTTAATATACCTAGGTAAAGTGTATAATCTCACTCTTCTGGACCGGATGGGAGAGCGTCTACATTGTTATACCAAGGGGCCCAAATTTTTTCAAATCTCCGAGGGCAATTGCGGCTTTTATATGTTAGGCGGTATAAAGGTAAGGCCTTCATAATTGTAGACTTCCAGTAATTAATAGAGGGAGATTTATCAGACTTCCAAGTGCGAAGGATTTCTTTGCGGGCATAAAAGCACAGTATTCTAATTAAATATTGGGAGTGTTTGCCAGGTGGAGTATCATCTATTAAGCCCATTAGAAGTGACCTGGGGGTCGCTATTAGCTGTGTTTGAAGGATTTCATTAATAAGGGAAATAATATCCGACCAGAAACCAGAAACAAGTGGGCATTCCCAAAACATATGATAATAAGTGCCAGGGTCTAAGCTGCATCTAGGGCAGTTAGGTGAATTTGAGTTAGATATTTTATGCATGTGCATAGGTGTAAGATAAGTTCTATGTAGAAACTTAAATTGGATCAGACGATCTCTAGCAGAAATTGGGGTTTTGATGAAGTTGTCTAAAATTTCTTCCCAATCTGCATCATCTAGCCCTGGGGTTTCCTCATTCCATCTAGACTGGCACCTGGATAGGCTATGAGTGTTATAGTTCATAAAAATGAAAAAAAATTGTGCTCCATATCACAAGATTCTAAAAGCGGGCTGCCCTCTCTAAACTGTGCATTGTAAGCATGACGAAGTTGTAAATATCTAAAGAACATTTTGTTAGAAAGACTAAAGGCAGTTTTAAGAGCATTAAAGGATAGCAAACCTTCCGCACCCACAATATGTTGTATGGCTTTAATACTTTGGTGGGCCCACGCCCCAGGATCCGGTATTTGTGAAAAAATGCATCAGAAAAGAGTTGTCCCAAAGAGGTGAGTGAGGAGACAGTTTACTTGCACCACCAGTATATTTGAGCATGTCCTTCCAGATCTTAACTGTGGTTGACATAGGGGTTGTACACCTGAAATCATTTTTAGTTCCCCTAAAGGGTAATAGAGTAAGCCTTTCATATGAGCCAAGACAAGCTGCCTCCACTGCGACAGCAGTGTTATAATTATCTTGGGAAAACCACCACCTTACCGTGACCAGAACAGCAGCGCAGTTAGTAGAGATACATATTGGGTAAGGTAAGGCCACCTTGGTCTGCTGGTAGTTGCAATGTAGGAAGACCTGCACGAGGTACGTTTTCCCCCCAAATAAAACTGGAAATTAAGGAGTGCAGCTTCTTGAAGAAAAGTTTAGGAATAACTACTGGAGTTTGACGAAAAATATAAAGAAACTTGGGTAGAAATACCATTTTAAAAATATTTATTCTGCCGATCAGGGAGAGGGGAAGCGACTTCCATACTAATGTTTTTTGATTAAACTTGTCAAAGGCCGGTTGCAGATTAAGATTATAGAAATCAGATAGGTGCTTAGTAATGTGAATGCCTAAGTATTTAAATGTTGTTACCCATTGTAAGGGACTAGGATAGCAAGCAGTATCAAAGTTGTCTAGTGGCATTAAAACCAATTTCTCCCACTTAACTTTAAGACCAGAAAACTCCCCAAATTTGTTGATTATAGAAAGAGCTGTTTCAAGAGAGGCCTTCGGATCTCCCAAATACAATAAGGTGTCATCTGCATACATTGAAACTTTTTCGGTAAGCGAGCCAATTGACATTCCCTTAATCTCCGTAGAATCTCGGATCAGAATTGCTAAGGGTTCAATGGCTAATGCAAATAAATAGGGCGATAATGGGCACCCCTGGCGAGTGCCCCGAGACAGCGGAAATGAACAGGAGATGGTGTCGCCAGTTTTAATACGAGCTATAGGGGCTTGGTATAAAGCCTTAATCCATGAGATAAAGTTATTCCCCAACCCAAACATGCTCAGCAGCCGCCATAGATAGGGCCACTCCACGGAGTCAAAGGCCTTTTCCGTGTCCAATGAGGCTATAGTACGTTTCCCAGAATCCTGTGTAGGGATTGATATATTAGTAAAAAGTCTACGGATATTTATGTCAGTACTACGTCCCGGCATAAAGCCCGTCTGATCGCAGTGCACTACATCTGTGATAACCGCCTTCAGTCTATTAGCTAAGATTTTTGCCAGAATTTTTGCATCCGAGTTTAATAAGGAAATAGGTCTGTACGAGCCACAATTTGCAGGGTCTTTGTTGGGCTTCAAGATCACTATAATAATTGCTTCATTAAATGTAGATGGAAGATCTTCCCCCCTTAGAACCCCGTTAAATAATGTACAGAGTTTGTCAGCTAGGAGACTGGAATAGCTAAGATAAAATTCAGCAGGGAATCCATCCGGACCCGGAGATTTATTTGGTTTCAATTCAGAAATAGCCTGTTGTACCTCCTCAATTACCAGGGCCGGATTTCTGGAAAGGCCAAAAAGGTCAAGGCCTAGGGCGATAAAATTCAGCAGGGCGCAGGACTTGGTGAGATAAGAGGTCACATGTCAAAGTAAATTACTTCTGCTTTGCTCTATTCTGCCTGAATTCCAGAGATCCCTGCATCTCTCTCACTACAGTGTGTGTGTGATGACAGCATCTGTTGTCATCTGAGGATATTGTCCTTAGTATGATGAGTGGGGACATACAAGCTGCTGTGAGAAGAAAAATATATGTGCTCAAGTAGTAGAACTTTTGAGTTCAGATTAGTTTCTTTATGCATGCATTCACGGACAGGAATTATCAGCTCTCCTCTCCCCCTGACTGATGTTTATTACTTGGTCAGAGATGTTAAAGACCTGAGACCTGTTAGATTTATGGTTTGTTTTCTTTCCTAAGGAATGACAGTAACATTCTCTTTGCTACAGTTTAACTCTTTCCTGACATGTTTTAGAAGCAGCAAAGCATTGTACTGTGTTAACCATCAGTGAAAGCAGGATGTTTTGAAACAGAATGACAACTGTATTACATTTATTTATATTTACAAAACAATGTATGCATCTCCTGCTGACTGTATATATAGCTGTGTGTCCTACTCCTAACATCTTGTATAGAGGAACAAAGTCTGAAGATGGCTCATTAGCCAAAGGCTCACTGTTTTCTTTTGGTTAGCCAATAAATATTATCATTCTATTACGTAAAAACGTAAAAACTTCCTGCTAACTGATTAAGATCTGTCTTAACTTGCCCTAAATTGTCACTGTGTAAAGTAAACCTGAGCTTATGCTAGGTATGCATGATGCAATTTTCTGACAGATGTACTGTCAGATCGACTATTTCCAACATGTCCGATCTTCTATCCGATAGATTTTCTGAATGATTTTTTCATAGAAATGAACGGAAAATCGATTGAAAAATTTATCGGAAATCTGATCAGACATTAGAAATAATCGATCTGACAGTACATCTGTCAGAATTGCATCGTGTGTACCTAGCATTACACTATATCTATGCCAGTGTGTGTAGTGTCAGATCCTTCTACTTACCTGTTCTCTGGTTTGGATGGGTTTCTCTCCTTTGCGCTGCACCATCACCTGTTTGTGGCTCTGACTGAAGCAAGTCGCACAGAGGACAAAGAAGCAGTGCATACTCTGTCCTCTCGGGCTTCTTGTTATTACGCACTCCCGTACGGATGTGCACAGCAGCCGAGGCTGGGAGTGTTATGGGTATGTGTACTTGACAAGTGCTGCTCATATATGAGCATCATTTCTGAATTATGTAAGCCCAGAACACTATCGGCTGCTGTGCATCCAGGCAGGAGTGCAAAATTACATGGAGTGGACAGAGCATGCACTGCTTCTTTGTTGAACAGGGAGGGCAAAGCAGCAAAACAGACAGGAGCCCATTCAACCCAGTCATCACTAGTCAGAGTTGGACAGAATGGGGGGGGGGGGGGGGCGGTCTTTGACAGCTGGCCTAGGGCGCTGGAAAGTACAAATCCGGCCCTGTCAATTACAATGGCCCTATCCAAGGCGGCAGCCACATCCTCTGAAAAGTTAGGAACATTAACAAGTTGCAGGTAATTAAGGAGGGCTGTATTAGTATAGTTAGCTCTAGAAGCATATAAGGCTTGATAATACGACACAAAGGATTGATTAATAGCTTCAGGATCCACCAAAAGTTCACCAGTGCTACTCATTATATTTGAGATTGATGATGAAGTGTTGTGTTCCTTTGATAACCAAGCCAAGAGTTTACTGTTTTTATCTCCAAATTCAAAAATCCTTTGTGATTGGTGGAGTAGCGTGTTTTTGGTAGCATCTACCAACGCCAGCTTCCACTGTCTCAGAGCACCCTGCCATATTTGCCATGATTGTACCGTGCGAGTTTGATTGAAATTGCGTTCAGCAACTATAGTTTCTTGCTCTAAATCAGCCAAATGCCTACGTGCATTTGCATTGAATTCCTTAAGCGCCGACATATAATGGCCTCTAACGACCGCCTTACCGGCATCCCATACCACACTATCTGAGGAGGATTCTGTATTGAGATCCCAGTACTCAGTAATTTTATCTGCAATTTTAGAATTTATCTGTGGTTCCTGGATATAAAAAGAGACAACATCTTCATATAAGTAGCAGTATGAGAAAACAGTTCGGCACTAGCATCAATACATGTCATATAAAAGCTTTATTGGATCCGGCTTAGGTGTCGCAACAAATTGCGTGCACCATAAGTAAAATCACAGATCCTACCTAATCCTGCTTAGCTGTAGGGTGAAGTGTGTGTGTGTGTGTGTGTGTGTGTGTAGGGGGGGGGGGGGGGGGGCGGTGGTATGCCTGACTATTGTTTCACTCTCCTGGGCATCCTCAGAGGCTATGTGCACACCGCTGCGTCTACATTAGACAGTTAAAGAGACACTGAAGCGAAAAAAAAATGATGATATTATGATTTGTATGTGTAGTACAGCTAAGAAAAAAAAACATTAAGATCAGATACATCAGTCTAATTGTTTCCAGTGCAGGAAGAGTTGAGAAACTCCAGTTGTTATCTCTATGCAAAAAAGCTATTAAGCTCTCAGACCAACTTAGTCATGGAGAGGGCTGTTATCTGACTTTTATTATCTCAACTGTAATTGAACTGTTTACTTTTCCTCTAGCAGAGGAGAGTTTATTACTTCACAGACTGCTCTGAAAGACTCATTTTGAATGCTGAGTGTTGTGTAATCTGGACATATTATAGAGTGATGCAATGTTAGAAAAAACACTATATACCTGAAAATAAAAATATGAGAATATTTTCTTTGCTGCTAATCTTCTAGTAATTATTCATAGTACACAACCAATTCATTATATCATATATTTTTTTTCGCTTCAGTGTCTCTTTAAATATGGAGTATCTCCCTGCTTGCATAGTGCGCATCCCGCCACCGCCCACCTGACCTTCTGATCCCCTTCGCCCCACTACGTCACGCATAGATCAAGAAGTCCGTGCGTTCCACGCTGGTTACTGCACCATGCGTATAGCAAAACTCAACAATTGGTTGGAGAGATGCACCCTGTCAATCTTGCATTGATGTGCTCAACAATGGAATCACCAGTCCATCAACGTATCAAATAAATCTGTTGGAACCATCAGCATTAATAGCTCAGTTTTATTTATTCATGTCATCCAGTACTGTCACATAAGCACAACGTTTCAGAGTATGACTCCTTTCTCAAGTGAACGACAGTCTGTAACAGATTGTCATTCACTTGAGAAAGGAGTCATACTTCAAAACATTGTGCTTATATGACAGTACTGGATGAAATGAATAAACACAATTGAGCTATTAATACTGATGGTGCCAACACATGTATTTGATATACAGTAGCAAAACTAAATACGCGTACTGATGGCGCCAAAACATGAAGATGGAATACGAGATCGAACTTATACATTGCAAGTATCTTGCAAGGTAGGGCACTTGTATAGAGGACCCTGGAAAGGAGTTAAAATTGTGTTAGACTACACATACAGTATGTTCTTTTTAATATACAATATAAAAAAAAGGGCTGGGGTGGGACAGAAAAAGTAAATGCCTTTATTTTAAGTCCCTCCATAGAGATGGCCCAAACGGTTCACCAGCGGACAGTTCCTGGCTAAATTCAGCTGTTCGCATTAGCGCATTTGACCCGCCCCCTATACCTCATCATTGGGCTAAACTTTGACCCTCTACATCACAGTCAGCAGACACATGGAAGCCAATCAGGCTGCACTACCCCACGGACCCCCCGCCCCCTATAAAAATGCAGCAGCGCTGGCCATGTTCTCAGTCACCGGCCGCTGCTTTAGTGAAAGGAAGGGAGAGACATCGATGGAGATAGGGAAAGCGTTAGTTAGGCTGTTGTTAGCTTGCTCTTCGCTATTATTTATTCCTGAGAGCACCCCAAAAAAGCCCTTTTGAGGGCTAATATTGTGCTGATGTGGTTTTTGTGTGTGTGTGTGTGTGTGTGTGTGTGTGTGTGTGTGTGTGTGTGTGTGTGTGTGTGACACACTGTATACAGCCCACAGTCGCAGCTGGTCCTTGCTGTACTCCGCCAGCACACTGTATTACCAGTGCATATCTTTCCACTGTATTTGTGATTGAACTTACTATAGCATAGCTCTCTGTGTGGGTGACACACTGCATACAGCCCACAGTCACAGCTGGCCCTTGTTGTAGTCTGCCAGCACACTGTATTACCAGTGCATATCTTTCAACTGTATTTGTGATTAAACTTATAGCATAGCTCTCTATGTGGGTGACACACTACATACAGCCCACAGTCATTCACAGCTGGCCCTTGTAGTTCTGCCAGTACACTCTATTACCAGTGCATATCTTTCAAGTGTATTTGTGATTGAACATACTATAGGATAGCTCTCTGTGTGGGTGACACACTGAATACAGCCCATAGTCACAGCTGGACCTTGTAGTCCGCCAGCACACTATCAGCACAGCAGTGCATATCTTTCAGCTGTATTTGTGATTGAACTTACTATAGGATAGCTCTCTGTGTGAGTGACACACTGCATACAGCTCACAGTTGTAGCTGGCCCTTGTAGTTCCGCCAGCACACTCTATTATCAATGTATATCTTTCAACTGTATGTGTGATTGAACTTACTGTAGCATAGCTCTCTGTGTGGGTGACACTGCATATAGCCCACAGTCCCAGCTAGCCCTGCTGTACTCCGCCAGCACACTGGATATTTTTCGGAGTACAGCAGGGCTAGCAGTCCCAGCTAGCCCTGCTGTACTCCGCCAGCACGCTGCATATTTTTCGACTGTATTTGTGATTGAACTTACTATAGGATATCTCTCTGTGTGGGTGAGACACTGCATACAGCCCACAGTCAACATAGCCATTTGATTGTGCACACTGCTTTTACAGCACTTCAGCCTTTGTACAACCATTGTAATATCACAACTGCATAGCTCTCTGTGTGTGTTAAAATACACAGCCCAGTGATACACATACAGCTGCTGTGTATTTGACACTGATTGTGTGCCTCTTTTTGATTACACACAGTGTCTGACACTATTGAATATTGTTAGTACTACTGCATACCCCAATATGGAAAAAATGACAAGCAGAGGCAGGCCACCCTGCAGGTCTTTTTGAGGTCGTGCTGGTGTGATTTCGTGCGGCCCTCCACCAATGCACAGTGTTCAGAGGGCACATACTCTCAACCCCCAAAATTCTCAGGACTTAGTTGACTAATGAACACAGAACACCTCATCTTCTTCAGCTTCCGCACAGAACTGTGACATATCTTCCTCCTCCTGCTCTGATTCGGGCAACCCAGAACTACTTACCACTCAGCCGGCAGCCACCACCAACTCCTACTAGCACCACAGCTGCTCCACTTCAGATGTCGCATGAGTTATTCACACATGTTTGTGGTGAATTTACTGATCCACAACCATTATTGTTAAAAGATGAAGGCGCTAAGGATGTTACACCAACACTACCTCATATGTCTCAGTTAGGCGTCACTACTCACATGGACGTAAGGTGTGAGGATGATGATGAACTACCTGTTGTTGGTGCAGTTTTGGAAGTGTCTGATACAAGCAAAGCAATGGATGATGATGATGATGATGTTGGCATAGATGCCATGTGGGAGCCCGGAAGACAAGATGAACAGGGGAACAGTTCAGAGGGAAAGACAGAGAGGAGGAGGAGGAGGCGAGTTGCTATAAGCAGCAGGGGGAGTTCATCGCAAACTGCTCGGTCAGCCAGCCAACACCCTTGAACGCATGCTGCTGCCACCACCAGAATTCCTGTTACCCCAGAACTAACCAGTGTAACATTTTTTGTGTCTCTGCCTCAGATTACAGCAATGCCATCTGTAATATCTGCCAATGAAAACTGAGTCGCGAAAAGTGCAACACCCACCTAGGGACAATTGCCTTACGAAAGCACATGATCTCGCATCACAAAGACCAATGGGATGAGCATATGAGGAAAAGCATCACACAAACGCAAAGCCACCCTCCGCCTACTTTTTCTCCTCCTGGTCCAGCATCTTCAGCCGCTTTATCCTCTGCTGCCCTTGCACCTTCACAACCACCCTCCTCCACTCCGCCTCTCACCTTGAGCAGTTCCTGCTCCTCTGCCCACAGCAGCCAGGTGTCCATTAAGGAAATATTTGAGCAGAAGAAGCCAATGTCTGTTAGTCACCCCCTTGCCCAGCGTCTGACAGCTGGCTTGTCGGAACTGTTAGCCCGCCAGCTGTTACCATACAAACTGGTGGACTCTGAGGCCTTCTGAAAATTTGTGGTGATTGGGACACCGCAGTGGAAGATACCAGGCCGCAATTATTTTTCCAAAGAGGCGATACCCAAACTGTACCGTGATGTTGAATGGCAAGTAGTGTCGTCTCTGGCACGCAGCATTGGGTCAAGGGTCCATCTGACCATGGATGCCTGGTCTGCAAAGCACAGCAGTTAGCCGTTGGCAAGCTAGGAGTACTTGGCTATGCAGCAGACTTGGTGACACCGCCACAGCTTGCAGGCTGCCACCTCCTCCCACCGCCACCACCTGCTGCCACCTCCTCTTCTTTTTTCTCCTACTGCTCTTCCTACATCCTCTTCGCTGTCATCCTCCTCCTCGGCTGAATCCTACTTTGCTGCTGCGCTCTCCTCTCAAACTGTACACCCCCAGCTCCCCAGGGCCTATTCCGCATGCCAGGTACGATGGTGGCACGCCATCTTTGACATGTCTTGCCTCAAAGCCGAGAGTCACACCGGACCAGTACTCCTGGCCACTCTGAACAAACAGGTGGATCTATCTATGCACCACCGAATAAAAATATGGGCTACAAAGGGGTGCGCTTTTGTAGCCGAAAACCTTGTAGCCGAATAAAAAATATGGGCTACAAAAGGGCGCCGGCTTGTAGCCTATATCAAAACTCGGGAGTCCTTTTCACCACTAGAGATGCCGCGAACCTCCGATTTTCGGTTCGCGAACACCGTTCGCGAATGTTCGCGGAAGGTTCGGTTCACGCAAACTTTCGCGAACCGCAATAGACTTCAATGGGGAGGCGGACTTCAAAATTTTAAAAAATTTCTGCTGACTGGAAAAATGATGAAATGAAAAGATGTTTCATGGGGTCTAATACCTGGAGGAAGACATGGTTGAGCAAAATACACATGAAAAGTCCCATAAAAAAAATCTGAATTTAATACACAGCAGTGTTTTAAAGTCAGAAATCTCATTGAATGTTCAATTGCAGGCCTACACTACTTTATGACATCAGGAATCTCCTCCCTCTCCCGGAGGGAGGAGGGTCTCATCTTCCA
Organism: Hyperolius riggenbachi; assembly: GCF_040937935.1. Classification (NCBI taxonomy): domain Eukaryota; kingdom Metazoa; phylum Chordata; class Amphibia; order Anura; family Hyperoliidae; genus Hyperolius; species Hyperolius riggenbachi. Next base: position 174,839,576 of record NC_090650.1, read on the forward strand.
GGAAATTGTAGTATTTCAAAAGCCAGCTTACATACCATGGCTGGGAATTGAACCCAGGTCTCAGTGTGCGGTAGCTAACTCATTTAACCGCTATACCACCAACAACACCACATGCTGAAGCCAGCCTAGCATGTACCATTATGATCAATCCAGGAGAAAAATTAGCTTTCTTAATCCACGGAATTATACTATATCAAAAGCCAGCTTACATACCATGGCTGGGAATTGAACCTAGGCTGGGCTGGGAATTGAACCCAGGTCTCAGTGTGTGGTAGGTAACTCATTTAACCGCTTTACCACCAACAACACTACATTGCTGAAGCCAGCCTAGCATGTATCATTATGATCAATCCAGGAGAAAAATTAGTTTGCTTAATCCACGGAATTATACTATATCAAAAGCCAGCTTACATACAGTGGCTGGGAATTGAACCCAGGTCTCAGTGTGCGGTAGGTAACTCATTTAACCGCTATACCACCAACAACACTACATGCTGAAGCCAGCCTAGCATGTACCATTATGATCAATCCAAGAGAAAAATTAGCTTGCTTAATTCACGGAATTGTACTATATCAAAAGCCAGCTTATATACCGTGGCTGGGAATTGAACCCAGGCTGGGCTGGGAATTGAACCCAGGTCTCAGTGTGCGGTAGGTAACTCATTTAACCGCTATACCACCAATAGCCAGCATAGCATGTACCATTGTGATATATCCAAAAGAAAAATGATCTCTCTATCTCTCTCTCTGTCTCTAGGACTTGATGCCATTGAAGTGAATTTTCATCTTAAAACCATCAACGGATCGGAAGAATTTCACAGGCAATTTCGGAGTTCCGCCAGATTGAAAAAGCAATTCTGTTCCGACCAAACGGAACGGAATGACCAATTTCCGCCTAAAATTGCAGAACATACAATTCCACGGAAAGCGGTGACCATCCCTACTAGAGAGAGAGAGAGAGAGAGAGAGATATGAATCTACCTGGCTATCTGGGGTTCTCTTCGGACAACTATTGGACACAAAAGGCAAGGCCATGCCTGGGTGGGCTTGAACCACGAACCTTGCAGTTAACAGCCAAACGCACTAACCAATTGTGCCACACAGACTGTGTACCACAAAGAGTGTGCATGCAGCTGTTGTTGAATGATTTTATGGGGATGTATGTGTGTCTTTTGGAGGGAGGAAGTAAGTCTGCTCCAAGAAGTTTCAGCATGTAGTATTGTTGGTGGTATAGTGGTTCAATGAGTTACCTACTGCACACTGAGACCTGGGTTCAATTCCCAGCCCAGCCTGGGTTCAATTCCCAGCCACGGAATATAAGCTGGCTTTTGAAATACTACAATTCCCTGGAAGATAAGACCCTCCTCCCTCCGGGAGGAGGGATAGAGAATAACAATCAGCTAGGAACAAACCTACAAGATCCTAACTAAACTCTCCCTAGCAGAGTCTGTCAGCAGCTGTCCCTTAACTAATTACTGTAGGCAGACGAGTGAGTAAAACGACTGCATAAGCAGGGGTGGGGCTCCAAGAGTGAGTGTAGTCTGATTGGTGATAATGTGCCTGCTGACTGTGATGTAGAGGGTCAAAGTTCTGCTCAATGGAGCATTATGGGGCGAATTGAACTTCCGCAAAAGTTTGCCTTCTCTTGGCAAACTCGAACCACCTAAGTTCGCCTGGAACCGTTCGCCGGTGAACTGTTCGCAACATCTCTATTCACCATCTTGTAGCCCATATTTGCAGAAATAACATTGATGTCTATGGAGGAGCCCTTTTCAATGGATCCCGACTTTGAGGCCTCTGGGGGTCAGCCACCTCTGCTCCTGCTTCAGGATGTGGATGGCCATAAGCTTATCCTTCCCCAGGCTGACCAATTTTAGCAGCACTTGGCAGTGGCGAGGCTTTGCGCTGCAGCTGAGGCGGGCTTGCTTGCGGGGTGTGGAGGGAATGGGATCAGAGGAGCCTGCTTCATCCCCCCTGATCCCACATGGTGTGGCAACACCAACTGGCCCGCTGCCGTGCCAGCTGCCATAGCTGCATTCTTCTAATCCCCTTCCACCAATGTCACCTAGTGCACGGTAAAGGACAAGTAGTGGCCTGCCTGCTCCAGGAGTCCATGGAGCGAATGGGCCACGTTTGCCACCACAAAATCATGCAGCACTGGGATGGCAGTCCTTGAAAAGTAGTGGTGGCTGGGGATTCTCCACACTGGTATCACTCCCCTCCTGCACCAGGGAGTACGAAAGGAGCTGGGAACACATGAGCCAGCAAGCCTTTCAGCTTCCAGATGTGCCTGTGTACAGAAGGCAGTGGCTTGGTCAAACCCTGAAAGCTGACACTCAGCAGGGTCTGCCGACTCTCCTGCAGGGACCATTGAGGACTGGCTGGCTTTACCAGCCTCAGTGTCTGTGGCATGAGCTGCTGAGGGCGCACTGGAGGAAGAAGTGTGTTTTCATGCTCAGGCAGGGGCTTGACAACCATGAGAAAGGGATGATGCTGCTGCTGATCCTGAATGATGCGCGGTGGGTCTCCAGCTCTAACCACCCCCTTCCTGGTCCTTCAGCCTCTTAAACTCTGCAAAATCATTACAGTGATGGCTCTTCAGGTGGGCCTGGAGGTATGAGGTACCCATCTTGGATGCGTTGCGCCCATGGCTCAAGTTTTTTTTGCAGGAGTTACACACTACATAGCTTACATCCAGGGTGGACACATGAAAAAAATCCATATTGGGGATGTAAACTGCCCCCTACGGTGTGAAGAGGGGGTGGCGGCTCTCCCTCTGGTTGGGGGTTGAATGGTGGTGGTGCTGCTGCTGCTGATGCCAGCTGAAGCAGCGGCTTGTGGCTCCTGCCTTCCACCCCCACTGCTGGACCTTCCCCTGCCTGACATGTGGCGATACAATTGCCTATGTGCCTGTGCCTGATCCTCCTCCGAGCTGCCTTTAGACCTCAGGCACATAAAGATGTTCCTCCTGCCAATCATCCTCAACGTCAGACTGAAACACCTCATCTCCTGAATCCCCACCACCTCTTCCGCCCCAACATCCCCAGACACAGACCCCTCCTCATCCTCAAAATATGCCTGTGCTGGCCTGTGCTCAACCTCCTCCACATCATTCCCCATGACCTCATCATAGGTAGCCATCAAGGCACTCCCAGATGCCAGACTAAGGGGCAAGACGCTCTTGTCCAGGGAGGGCTGACCACTGGCTGCTGGGGTGGATGTCACAGCAAGCGGGGGGCATTGGCTGCTTCTGCTGGGAGTACTGGTCACAGCAGAGGTCTGAGTAGTAATGGGCTGCTTCTCCGTCATCATCTCCATCAATGCCTGTGAGTGACTCTCCTGAATGATGACCAGTGTTGCTTGCAAGATTTTGCCAAAGCCATTTTCATTTTCGAGATTTTTCGTGAAAATACACTTACATTTTCGCCTTTTCGCTTTTGAGTTTTCTATGTAATTTTGCTAAAATTTTAGAATTTTTGCCTAATGGCTGCCAACTTTCGCTGTTAATTGCAATGCCCCCTTACCAGCTAGAATCACCAAATTTGCAGGGTTTGTTAAGGTGAACAGTGGGTATTATGATAGAAAAAAAAGTATACATTTAAAAGCGGTAAATGACAGATAACGTTAATACCTAACGGTGCTGTAAATTTACATATATCAAAAGAAAGAACAATGAATTTCATGATGGGGTTTCCAGGGGGTCCGTACAAGTGATGTCGCGAACTTGAAATTTTCAGTTTGTGTACGCGAATTTTCCGCAAATGTTCGCGAACTGCCATAGACTTCAATGGGAAAGCAGAGCAGTGAGCAGTGATCAGTGATTCCCAATCAGCGTGCTGTGACCCATTTATGTGTTGTGGCAGCACCGTCTATGCATTGCTGCGACCCTCCGCTCTATCCCCTCCTCGCTTCTGAGATCCATCTCATCCATTTAGAGCAGGGCTACAAGAAAATGGCCGACCGATGCCACAAATGCAGACAATGACAGCTATTTTCTTGTAGCCCTGCTCTAACTATACACAGAGCGGATAGTGTTGGGCGAACAGTGTTCGCCACTGTTCGGGTTCTGCAGAACATCACCCTGTTCGGGTGATGTTCGGGTTCGGCCGAACACCTGATGGTGTTCGGCCAAACTGTTCGGCCATATGGCCGAACTAAGAGCGCATGGCCGAACGTTACCCGAACGTTCGGCTAGCGCTGTGATTGGCCGAACGGGTCACGTGTAGTGTTGGGCGAACATCTAGATGTTCGGGTTCGGGCCGAACATGGCCGAACTCCGAACATAATGGAAGTCAATGGGGACCCGAACTTTTGCGCTTTGTAAAGCCTCCTTACATGCTACATACCCCAAATTTACAGGGTATGTGCACCTTGGGAGTGGGTACAAGAGGAAAAATTTTTTTTAGCAAAAAGAGCTTATAGTTTTTGAGAAAATCGATTTTAAAGTTTCAAAGGGAAAACTGTCTTTTAAATGCGGGAAATGTCTGTTTTCTTTGCACAGGTAACATGCTTTTTGTCGGCATGCAGTCATAAATGTAATACATATAAGAGGTTCCAGGAAAAGGGACCGGTAACGCTAACCCAGCAGCAGCACACGTGATGGAACAAGAGGAGGGTGGCGCAGGAGGAGAAGGCCACGCTTTGAGACACAACAACCCAGGCCTTGCATGAGGACAAGAAGCGTGCGGATAGCAATTTGCATTTTGTCGCCATGCAGTCATAAATGTAATACAGATGAGAGGTTCAATAAACAGGGACCGGAAACGCTAACCCATCACAGATGTTCATTGTTCATGTTACTTGGTTGGGGTCCGGGAGTGTTGCGTAGTCGTTTCCAATCCAGGATTGATTCATTTTAATTTGAGTCAGACGGTCTGCATTTTCTGTGGAGAGGCGGATACGCCGCCGATCTGTGACGATGCCTCCGGCAGCACTGAAACAGCGTTCCGACATAACGCTGGCTGCCGGGCAAGCCAGCACCTCTATTGCGTACATTGCCAGTTTGTGCCAGGTGTCTAGCTTCGATACCCAATAGTTGAAGGGTGCAGATGGATTGTTCAACACAGCTACGCCATCTGACATGTAGTCCTTGACCATCTTCTCCAGGCGATCGGTGTTGGAGGTGGATCTGCACGCTTGCTGTTCTGTGTGCTGCTGCATGGGTGTCAGAAAATTTTCCCACTCCAAGGACACTGCCGATACCATTCCCTTTTGGGCACTAGCTGCGGCTTGTGTTGTTTGCTGCCCTCCTGGTCGTCCTGGGTTTGCGGAAGTCAGTCTGTCGGCGTACAACTGGCTAGAGGAGGGGGAGGATGTCAATCTCCTCTCTAAAGTCTCCACAAGGGCCTGCTGGTATTCTTCCATTTTGACCTGTCTGGCTCTTTCTTCAAGCAGTTTTGGAACATTGTGTTTGTACCGTGGATCCAGAAGGGTATAAACCCAGTAATTGGTGTTGTCCAGAATGCGCACAATGCGTGGGCCGCGTTCAATGCAGTCCTAGGCCGAAGAGGTCATAGCCTAGGGTCACAAAACCTGTTTATTGGGCAATTTCAATGGTGGCGAGTCTGACGTACATAAATCGCAGCAATGGCCGTTAGCAACGTCTGAATCTCACGAAATGTCTCATGCAGGTAGAAGACATATTGTTAGACTTGGGCTCCAAAGATGGGTTCCCTACATCTCTGCAAACCAGAGTTACAGGGCTCCAAATTTGGTAAAATCCCCCATAGGCTTTCATTGGGCCTCCTATTTACAGTTCCAAAATCTCACATCTTTTCAAAGGGCAATTACTCAGCAGTGGCAAATTTTCTAGCATTGTAGGGACCCTTAGGGGGAACATGACTGGTGAGTTTCGGGCCCCTAGGCCGAAGAGGTCATAGCCTAGGGTCACAAAAACCTGTTTATTGGGGCTATTTCAATGGTAGTGATGGTGACGTACATAAATCGCAGCAATGGCCGTTAGCAAAGTCTGAATCTCACGAAATGTCTCATGCAGGTAGAAGACATATTGTTAGACTTGGATTCCAAAGATGGGGTCCCTACATCTCTGCAAACCAGAGTTACAGGGGTCCAAAATTGGTAAAATCCCCCATAGGATTTCATTGGCTCCCTATTTCACTTTCCAAAATCTCACATCTTTTCAAAGGGCAATGGCTCAGCAGTACCAAATTTTCTAGCATTGTAGGGACCCTTAGGGGGAACATGACTGGTGAGTTTCGGGCCCCTAGGCCGAAGAGGTCATAGCCTAGGGTCACAAAAACCTGTTTATTGGGGCTATTTCAATGGTAGTGATGGTGACGTACATAAATCGCAGCAATGGCCGTTAGCAAAGTCTGAATCTCACGAAATGTCTCATGCAGGTAGAAGACATATTGTTAGACTTGGATTCCAAAGATGGGGTCCCTACATCTCTGCAAACCAGAGTTACAGGGGTCCAAAATTGGTAAAATCCCCCATAGGATTTCATTGGCTCCCTATTTCACTTTCCAAAATCTCACATCTTTTCAAAGGGCAATGGCTCAGCAGTACCAAATTTTCTAGCATTTTAGGGACCCTTAGGGGGAACATGACTGGTGAGTTTCGGGCCCCTAGGCCGAAGAGGTCATAGCCTAGGGTCACAAAAACCTGTTTATTGGGGCTATTTCAATGGTAGTGATGGTGACGTACATAAATCGCAGCAATGGCCGTTAGCAAAGTCTGAATCTCACGAAATGTCTCATGCAGGTAGAAGACATATTGTTAGACTTGGATTCCAAAGATGGGGTCCCTACATCTCTGCAAACCAGAGTTACAGGGGTCCAAAATTGGTAAAATCCCCCATAGGATTTCATTGGCTCCCTATTTCACTTTCCAAAATCTCACATCTTTTCAAAGGGCAATGGCTCAGCAGTACCAAATTTTCTAGCATTGTAGGGACCCTTAGGGGGAACATGACTGGTGAGTTTCGGGCCCCTAGGCCGAAGAGGTCATAGCCTAGGGTCACAAAAACCTGTTTATTGGGGCTATTTCAATGGTAGTGATGGTGACGTACATAAATCGCAGCAATGGCCGTTAGCAAAGTCTGAATCTCACGAAATGTCTCATACAGGTAGAAGACATATTGTTAGACTTGGATTCCAAAGATGGGGTCCCTACATCTCTGCAAACCAGAGTTACAGGGGTCCAAAATTGGTAAAATCCCCCATAGGATTTCATTGGCTCCCTATTTCACTTTCCAAAATCTCACATCTTTTCAAAGGGCAATGGCTCAGCAGTACCAAATTTTCTAGCATTGTAGGGACCCTTAGGGGGAACATGACTGGTGAGTTTCGGGCCCCTAGGCCGAAGAGGTCATAGCCTAGGGTCACAAAAACCTGTTTATTGGGGCTATTTCAATGGTAGTGATGGTGACGTACATAAATCGCAGCAATGGCCGTTAGCAAAGTCTGAATCTCACGAAATGTCTCATGCAGGTAGAAGACATATTGTTAGACTTGGATTCCAAAGATGGGGTCCCTACATCTCTGCAAACCAGAGTTACAGGGGTCCAAAATTGGTAAAATCCCCCATAGGATTTCATTGGCTCCCTATTTCACTTTCCAAAATCTCACATCTTTTCAAAGGGCAATGGCTCAGCAGTACCAAATTTTCTAGCATTGTAGGGACCCTTAGGGGGAACATGACTGGTGAGTTTCGGGCCCCTAGGCCGAAGAGGTCATAGCCTAGGGTCACAAAAACCTGTTTATTGGGGCTATTTCAATGGTAGTGATGGTGACGTACATAAATCGCAGCAATGGCCGTTAGCAAAGTCTGAATCTCATGAAATGTCTCATGCAGGTAGAAGACATATTGTTAGACTTGGTTTCCAAAGATGGGGTCCCTACATCTCTGCAAACCAGAGTTACAGGGGTCCAAAATTGGTAAAATCCCCCATAGGCTTTCATTGGGCCTCCTATTTACCGTTCCAAAATCTCACACCATTTCAAAGGGCAATGGCTCAGCAGTGGCAAAACTCACCAGTCATGATCCCCCTAAGGGTCCCTACAATGCTAGAAAATTTGGTACTGCTGAGCCATTGCCCTTTGAAAAGATGTGAGATTTTGGAAAGTGAAATAGGGAGCCAATGAAATCCTATGGGGGATTTTACCAATTTTGGACCCCTGTAACTCTGGTTTGCAGAAATGTAGGGACCCCATCTTTGGAATCCAAGTCTAACAATATGTCTTCTACCTGCATGAGACATTTCGTGAGATTCAGACTTTGCTAACGGCCATTGCTGCGATTTATGTACGTCACCATCACTACCATTGAAATAGCCCCAATAAACAGGTTTTTGTGACCCTAGGCTATGACCTCTTCGGCCTAGGGGCCCGAAACTCACCAGTCATGTTCCCCCTAAGGGTCCCTACAATGCTAGAAAATTTGGTACTGCTGAGCCATTGCCCTTTGAAAAGATGTGAGATTTTGGAAAGTGAAATAGGGAGCCAATGAAATCCTATGGGGGATTTTACCAATTTTGGACCCCTGTAACTCTGGTTTGCAGAGATGTAGGGACCCCATCTTTGGAATCCAAGTCTAACAATATGTCTTCTACCTGCATGAGACATTTCGTGAGATTCAGACTTTGCTAACGGCCATTGCTGCGATTTATGTACGTCACCATCACTACCATTGAAATAGCCCCAATAAACAGGTTTTTGTGACCCTAGGCTATGACCTCTTCGGCCTAGGGGCCCGAAACTCACCAGTCATGTTCCCCCTAAGGGTCCCTACAATGCTAGAAAATTTGCCACTGCTGAGTAATTGCCCTTTGAAAAGATGTGAGATTTTGGAACTGTAAATAGGAGGCCCAATGAAAGCCTATGGGGGATTTTACCAAATTTGGAGCCCTGTAACTCTGGTTTGCAGAGATGTAGGGAACCCATCTTTGGAGCCCAAGTCTAACAATATGTCTTCTACCTGCATGAGACATTTCGTGAGATTCAGACGTTGCTAACGGCCATTGCTGCGATTTATGTACGTCAGACTCGCCACCATTGAAATTGCCCAATAAACAGGTTTTGTGACCCTAGGCTATGACCTCTTCGGCCTAGGACTGCATTGAACGCGGCCCACGCATTGTGCGCATTCTGGACAACACCAATTACTGGGTTTATACCCTTCTGGATCCACGGTACAAACACAATGTTCCAAAACTGCTTGAAGAAAGAGCCAGACAGGTCAAAATGGAAGAATACCAGCAGGCCCTTGTGGAGACTTTAGAGAGGAGATTGACATCCTCCCCCTCCTCTAGCCAGTTGTACGCCGACAGACTGACTTCCGCAAACCCAGGACGACCAGGAGGGCAGCAAACAACACAAGCCGCAGCTAGTGCCCAAAAGGGAATGGTATCGGCAGTGTCCTTGGAGTGGGAAAATTTTCTGACACCCATGCAGCAGCACACAGAACAGCAAGCGTGCAGATCCACCTCCAACACCGATCGCCTGGAGAAGATGGTCAAGGACTACATGTCAGATGGCGTAGCTGTGTTGAACAATCCATCTGCACCCTTCAACTATTGGGTATCGAAGCTAGACACCTGGCACAAACTGGCAATGTACGCAATAGAGGTGCTGGCTTGCCCGGCAGCCAGCGTTATGTCGGAACGCTGTTTCAGTGCTGCCGGAGGCATCGTCACAGATCGGCGGCGTATCCGCCTCTCCACAGAAAATGCAGACCGTCTGACTCAAATTAAAATGAATCAATCCTGGATTGGAAACGACTACGCAACACTCCCGGACCCCAACCAAGTAACATGAACAATGAACATCTGTGATGGGTTAGCGTTTCCGGTCCCTGTTTATTGAACCTCTCATCTGTATTACATTTATGACTGCATGGCGACAAAATGCAAATTGCTATCCGCACGCTTCTTGTCCTCATGCAAGGCCTGGGTTGTTGTGTCTCAAAGCGTGGCCTTCTCCTCCTGCGCCACCCTCCTCTTGTTCCATCACGTGTGCTGCTGCTGGGTTAGCGTTACCGGTCCCTTTTCCTGGAACCTCTTATATGTATTACATTTATGACTGCATGCCGACAAAAAGCATGTTACCTGTGCAAAGAAAACAGACATTTCCCGCATTTAAAAGACAGTTTTCCCTTTGAAACTTTAAAATCGATTTTCTCAAAAACTATAAGCTCTTTTTGCTAAAAAATTTTTTTCCTCTTGTACCCACTCCCAAGGTGCACATACCCTGTAAATTTGGGGTATGTAGCATGTAAGGAGGCTTTACAAAGCACAAAAGTTCGGGTCCCCATTGACTTCCATTATGTTCGGAGTTCGGGTCGAACACCCGAACATCGCGGCCATGTTCGGCCTGTTCGGCCCGAACCCAAACATCTAGATGTTCGCCCAACACTACTCCTGTTCCATCACGTGTGCTGCTGCTGGGTTAGCGTTACCGGTCCCTTTTCCTGGAACCTCTTATATGTATTACATTTATGACTGCATGCCGACAAAAAGCATGTTACCTGTGCAAAGAAAACATACATTTCACGCATTTAAAAGACAGTTTTCCCTTTGAAACTTTAAAATCGATTTTCTCAAAAACTATAAGCTCTTTTTGCTAAATTTTTTTCCTCTTGTACCCACTCCCAAGGTGCACATACCCTGTAAATTTGGGGTATGTAGCATGTAAGGAGGCTTTACAAAGCACAAAAGTTCGGGTCCCCATTGACTTCCATTATGTTCGGAGTTCGGGTCGAACACCCGAACATCGCGGCCATGTTCGGCCTGTTCGGCCCGAACCCGAACATCTAGATGTTCGCCCAACACTAAACAGGAGGAGGGTGGCGCAGGAGGAGAAGGCCACGCTTTGAGACACAACAACCCAGGCCTTGCATGAGGACAAGAAGCGTGCGGATAGCATGCTTTGTACCGCCATGCAGTCATAAATGTAATAAAGATAAGTGGTTCAATAAACAGGGACCACGCGGCAACGCTAACCCAGCAGCAGCAGATGTGATGGAACAGGAGGAGGGTGGCGCAGGAGGAGAAGGCCACGCTTTGTGAGACACAACAACCCAGGCCTTGCATGAGGACAGGAAGCGTGCGGATAGCATGCTTTGTACCGCCATGCAGTCATAAATGTAATAAAGATAAGTGGTTCAATAAACAGGGACCACGCGGCAACGCTAACCCAGCAGCAGCAGACGTGATGGAACAGGAGGAGGCGCAGGAGGAGAAGGCCACGCTTTGTGAGACACAACAACCCAGGCCTTGCATGAGGACAAGAAGCGTGCGGATAGCATGCTTTGTACCGCCATGCAGTCATAAATGTAATAAAGATAAGAGGTTCCATAAACAGGGACCGGCAACGCTAACCCAGCAGCAGCAGCAGCACACGTGATGGAACAGGAGGAGGCGCAGGAGGAGAAGGCCACGCTTTGTGAGACACAACAACCCAGGCCTTGCATGAGGACAAAAAGCGTGCGGATAGCATGCTTTGTACCGCCATGCAGTCATAAATGTAATAAAGATAAGAGGTTCCATAAACAGGGACCGGCAACGCTAACCCAGCAGCAGCAGCACACGTGATGGAACAGGAGGAGGCGCAGGAGGAGAAGGCCACGCTTTGTGAGACACAACAACCCAGGCCTTGCATGAGGACAAAAAGTGTGCGGATAGCATGCTTTGTACCGCCATGCAGTCATAAATGTAATAAAGATAAGAGGTTCAATAAACAGGGACCGGGCGGCAACGCTAACCCAGCAGCAGCAGCATGAGGACAAAAAGCGTGCGGATATAGCAGCAATGCTTTTTGCCGCCATGCAGTCATAAATGTAATACAGATGAGAGGTTCAATAAACAGGGACCGGAAACGCGAAACCATCCCAGATGTTCATTGGTCATGTTACTTGGTTGGGGTCCGGGAGTGTTGCGTAGTCGTTTCCAATCCAGGATTGATTCATTTTAATTTGAGTCAGACGGTCTGCATTTTCTGTGGAGAGGCGGATACGCCGATCTGTGACGATGCCTCCGGCAGCACTGAAACAGCGTTCCGACATAACGCTGGCTGCCGGGCAAGCCAGCACCTCTATTGCGTACATTGCCAGTTCGTGCCAGGTGTCTAGCTTCATGCCCGGTTTCAGGTCCAGCGGTGCCAGCCACAAATCCGTCTGTTCCTTTATTCCCCTCCAAATTTCCTCCCCTGTGTGCTGCTTATCCCCAAGGCAGATCAGCTTCAGCAACGCTTGCTGACGCATGCCAACAGCTGTGCTGCACTGCTTCCACGATCCTACTGCTGCTGGTGCTGGGTTAGCGTTTCCGGATGAGGTACAGCTTTGAGATGCGTTGGAGGAGAAGGAGTCAGAGAGGTAGGTGCTGCTGTTGTTATCCAGTGGGAGGGACGGCGGTGCAGCTGTTTGCGGCGTGGGCAACACCCGCGCCGTAGCAGGTGAGGAATCGCTGCCAGGCTCCACAAGGTTCACCCAGTGCGCGGTAAGGGAGATGTATCGACCCTGGCCGAACGCACTCATCCAGGTGTCAGTGGTGAGGTGAACCTTGCAGGCAACGGCATTCTTCAAGCTTCGGGTTATTTAGCTGACCACGTGCTCATGCAACTCAGGCACTGCAGAGCGCGCAAAGTGGTAGCGGCTGGGAACCACGTAACGTGGGATGGCCACTGACATCATGCCCTTGAAGCTGTTTGTCTCCACCACTCGATATGGCAGCATTTCGCAGGCCAGAAGCTTGGCTATGCTGGCTGGCTGTTACTGCCACGGTTCGGGGGTCATTTGCTGGCAATTTCCTCTTGCGCTCAAACATCTCAGAGACAGACAACTCAACCGTAGGGCTGCACACCGAAGGGCTGTTGGTTGTTGTGTTTGATGAACACTGGGAGACCTCAAGAGCACTAGTCCGGAAAGTGACAGTGTCAGCATCGTCTGATGTTTGTGAATGTTGTGAACCACGCAATGGCTGGGCTACTGCTGCTGCTGAGGCGGGTCTGGTGGTGAGTCTGGTGAACCCAAGGGAGGCAGTGTTGCTGGTGGTACCCTGTCCTGCCGCGTTTGCCCACAGAGTGGGATGTTTGGATAGAATGTGGCGGCTCATGCTGGTGGTGGAGAGGTTGTTAATACTTTTCCCCCTGCTCAGGCGGGTCTTGCACACCTTGCAAATCGCCATGGTAACATCCTCAGTGCAGTCTTCAAAGAAATCCCAGACTTTGGAGCACCTGCCTTGCTGGCGATTTCTGTTTGCGCCTCTTTTGCCTCTCACTGGAACTTCCATGCTTGCGGTGCCTGAAATTGCGCGCCGCCTACCTTGTGGCACAAGGCGAACTCGTGCAGCAGTGGGTTCCTCAACAGACTCATCTGTGCTGCTGCTACGACGGCGATGTTCTCGTTCACAAACAAAATCTGGGTCTATGTCCACATTGTCCATACCCTCCTCTTCCATCTCCTCAAACTCGTCATATGTCATTGTGGGGGGCCGCCGCCGTGAAGTAGAGCTCCCCAGAACAACCTCTGCGCAGCTCACTCCAACGTCGTCTGGTTATCTGGCAGTTGTGTGCGTGGTGTCGCTGCCGGTTGTGTCAGCTTTGTGCCCACTGGCTCCTTGTAACTGGCTGAGGACTCGGACCTCGTGCGTGATGTGCTGGTGCTGCTTAACCCACTGCTGGACGCTTGAGAGGTCATCCAAGTAATTATCTGGTCCTGTTCTTTTGGATCTGTGAGGGTTGTTGTCCTGGACAACATGGGCGGTATTGAGTGGGTTTTCTTGGATGCTCCCCTGTGGCCTGTACATGAACCGTCAGGGGAAACACCTCTTCCCTTGCCCCTCCCTCTTTCACCGGATTTCTTCCTCATTTCACTTATCCTTAAAGTACACGCTGACTGGCAGCAGTACAGTGGCAGTACAGAAATGCTATACAGTGGTGGGTGAGCGGTGTACCACTATTGTCAGCAGCGACACAGAGCACAATGCTATACAGTGGCGGGTGAGCGGTGTACTACTGTTCCCAGCAGACACAGAGTGGAAGTAAACACAATGCTATATAGTGTGGCTGAGCCGTGTACACAGAGTGGCATTAAACACAATGCTATATAGTCTGCTATATAGTCACCCCGAACAGGGTGATGTTCTGCAGAACCCGAACAGTGGCAAACACTGTTCGCCCAACACTACTGGGAGGGAACGCAGATTTTAGTACCTAAACACACGATACAACATGTTTTCCGGGGTCGGACTCTGAGGCACATACAGATGGTCCCGATCATCATCCTCATCATACAACTCTTCTCCTGAGTCTGACCCACCCACCACCTCTGCCACCCCAACATCCCCAGACACAGACCCCTCATCGTCCTCAACATTAACTTGGGATGCTGGCCTGAGCCAGACCTCCTCCTCCACATCAGGCCCCATCATCTCCTCAATGGCAGCCCTCATTAATCGCTCTGGCGACGGACCGATGGACACAACGTTCTCCTCCGGGGAGGGCTGCTGCTGACCACTGGCTGCTGGGGTGGATGTTATAGCTTGCGTGGGGCGTTGGCTGTTGCTGTTGTTGGGAGTGCTGCTCACAGCGGAGGTCTCTGGGGAACTCATGTTGAGCTCATATAGTGGTTGACGGTGAGTGGAGTATTACTGATCCCAGCAATATACACACTGACTGGCAGAGTACGCAATGCTATATAGTGTGGCTGAGCGGTGTACACAGAGTGGCAGTAAACACAATGCTATATAGTCTGGCTGAGCGAGCGGTGTACTACTGTTCCCAGCAGAATCAGAGTGGCAGTAAACAATGGTATATAGTCTGGCTAACAATGGTATATAGTCTGGCTGAGCGGTGTACACAGAGTGTCAGTAAACAATGGTATATAGTCTGGCTGAGCGGTGTACACAGAGTGTCAGTAAACAATGGTATATAGTCTGGCTGAGCGGTGTACACAGAGTGTCAGTAAACAATGGTATATAGTCTGGCTGAGCGGTGTACACAGAGTGTCAGTAAACAATGGTATATAGTCTGGCTGAGCGGTGTACACAGAGTGTCAGTAAACAATGGTATATAGTCTGGCTGAGCGGTGTACACAGAGTGTCAGTAAACAATGGTATATAGTCTGGCTGAGCGGTGTACACAGAGTGTCAGTAAACAATGGTATATAGTCTGGCTGAGCGGTGTACACAGAGTGTCAGTAAACAATGGTATATAGTCTGGCTGAGCGGTGTACACAGAGTGTCAGTAAACAATGCAATATAGTCTGGCTGAGCGGTGTACACAGAGTGTCAGTAAACAATGCAATATAGTCTGGCTGAGCGGTGTACACAGAGTGTCAGTAAACAATGGTATATAGTCTGGCTGAGCGGTGTACACAGAGTGTCAGTAAACAATGGTATATAGTCTGGCTGAGCGGTGTACACAGAGTGTCAGTAAACAATGCTATATAATCTGGCTGAGCGGTGTACACAGAGTGTCAGTAAACAATGGTATATAGTCTGGCTGAGCAGTGTACACAGAGTGTCAGTAAACAATGGTATATAGTCTGGCTGAGCAGTGTACACAGAGTGTCAGTAAACAATGGTATATAGTCTGGCTGAGCGGTGTACACAGAGTGTCAGTAAACAATGGTATATAGTCTGACTGAGCGGTGTACACAGAGTGTCAGTAAACAATGGTATATAGTCTGGCTGAGCGGTGTACACAGAGTGTCAGTAAACAATGGTATATAGTCTGGCTGAGCGGTGTACACAGAGTGTCAGTAAACAATGGTATATAGTCTGGCTGAGCGGTGTACACAGAGTGTCAGTAAACAATGGTATATAGTCTGGCTGAGCGGTGTACACAGAGTGTCAGTAAACAATGGTATATAGTCTGGCTGAGCGGTGTACACAGAGTGTCAGTAAACAATGGTATATAGTCTGGCTGAGCGGTGTACACAGAGTGTCAGTAAACAATGGTATATAGTCTGGCTGAGCGGTGTACACAGAATGTCAGTAATCAATGGTATATAGTCTGGCTGAGCGGTGTACACAGAGTGGCAGTAAACACAATGCTATATATAGCGTGGCTGAGCGAGGTGCACAGTGGCAGTACACACAATGCTATATAGTCAGGCTAAGCCGTGTACACAGAGTGTCAGAAAACACAATGCTATATATAGCGTGGCTGAGCGAGGTGCACAGTGGCAGTACACACAATGCTATATAGTCAGGCTAAGCCGTGTACACAGAGTGTCAGAAAACACAATGCTATATATAGCGTGGCTGAGCGAGGTGCACAGTGGCAGTACACACAATGCTATATAGTCAGGCTAAGCCGTGTACACAGAGTGTCAGAAAACACAATGCTATATATAGCGTGGCTGAGCGAGGTGCACAGTGGCAGTACACTCAATGCTATATAGCCAGGCTAAGCCGTGTACACAGAGTGTCAGAAAACACAATGCTATATATAGCGTGGCTGAGCGAGGTACACAGTGGCAGTAAACAATGCTATATATATAGTGTGGCTGAGGGAGCGGTGTACTACTGTTCCCAGCAGCGACACACAATGACTGGGGGGGACCCTGGCTAGCGTGGCTGGAGAGCGAACTACCCTGCCTGCCTACCCAAAGCTAAACCCACAGAGAAATGGCGGAGATATGACGTGGTTCGGGTATTTATTTACCCGAACCACGTGACCGTTCGGCCAATCAGAGCGCGTTCGGGCCCGAACCACGTGACCCGTTCGGCCAATCACAGCGCTAGCCGAACGTTCGGGGAACGTTCGGCCATGCGCTCTTAGTTCGGCCATGTGGCCGAACGGTTTGGCCGAGCACCGTCAGGTGTTCGGCCGAACTCGAACATCACCTGAACAGGGTGATGTTCTGCAGAACCCGAACAGTGGCGAACACTGTTCGCCCAACACTACTTGCTACATATCCTGTGGGCACCTACACCTTGCTACCTATCCTGAAAGCACCTACTCCTGGCTATCTATCCTGAGTGCAGTGGCGTAGCAATAGATAGGTAGCTGCCTCCCAGTATAGGTTAGATTGGTAGCTGCCCACAGTATAGGTTAGATAGGTAGCTGTTCCCCAGTGTAGGTTAGATAGGTAGCTGCCCCCCAGGATAGGTTTGATAGGTAGCTGTCCCCCAGTATAGGTTAGATAGGTAGCTGCCCCCCCGTATAGGTTAGATTGGAAGCTGCCCCCCAGTATAGGTTAGATAAGTAGCTGCCCCCAGTATAGGTTAGATTAGGTAGCTTCCCCCCAGAATAGGTTAGATAGGTAGCTACCCCCCAGTATAGGTTAGATTAGGTAGGTGCCCCCCCCAGTATAGGTTAGATTAGGTAGGTGCCCCCCAGTATAAATTAGATTAGGTAGCTGCCCCCCAGTATAGGTTAGATTAGGTATGTGCCCCCCAGTATAAATTAGATTAGGTACCTGCCCCCCAGTATAGGTTAGATTAGATAGCTGCCCCCCAGTATAGGTTAGGTAGCTGCCCCCAGTATAGGTTAGATTAGGTAGCTGCCCCCCAGTATAGGTTAGCCGAAGCAGCAGGAATTCATCTAAGGAAAAGGAACTCTGTACTGCAGATGTGTGTGTGCCCCCGGCCCGACCCCTTCTCCCTCGTGTCACAGATCATAGGGGAAATATCAGATTCAGCGTGGCCTTCAAGTCCCCAATAGCATACACACAGGGGGTGGAGCTGTAGCTTATACAGGACAGGGCTTTCTCTTACAGGGCTGTTTTGTCTGCCCCCCTCCCTGCCTGTCACAGTGCCACTTGAATACACATGCTGGCTGGCTGGCTGCTGTTGTGAACGAACAGGACAGGAGAGGGGGGCAGGGTGGAGATTTTTGCCTACCTCTGTTCGAGTTGTCTCTGTCTCTCCCCCTCTTTCAGGGCTCTGGGCGCAGGCAGGCTAATTAGGAGGTAAGCGATGTCTGCTCATCCCTGGCCGCCCACATAGTTTCTCCCAGTCCCAGCCCAGCAGATAGAGGCAGCAGAGACCGACTGCTGCCTGCTCCTCCCCGATTGCCAATGCATACAGCTGCTTCTCACTTGCAAGTTGCGGCGCTGCGTGCAGGCATCATGAATACAGTGGTGGTTGGGAAGAGCAGGACAGACTATGAGTGTGTTACTAGCCACCATCAGCCTTGCTGTCACTGTAGTTGCATCTGCCGGATCATGACATGCAAGTGGGCGGGGTGAGCGGCGCTGTCATGGGGGAACACAATTTTAGGTTTTTAATTATGAAGGGGACTATTTAAAACCCGCCTGTAACAGCCGGCGGGGATACCGCCGCGGCGGAGAGCGGCATGGACGCCGTCTCCACGAGTCAGCCAGCAGGGGTCCCCGTCTCGCTGCCACACGCAGGTCCTTCGGACGCAAACAGGGCACGCATTACGCGTGTGCGTGCCCGGCGGCAGGACCTTTATGCAGCTAGACGGGGAGTCAGCTGACTCCAACTAGCTCTTGGATTGGCTGGGTGGCTGGGTGGCGCTGTAGATGCGCTCCCAGCATATAAGGAGCTAGGCATCAGTTGCTCCTTGTCTGCTGTCGTCAACACATTCGTGTTAGCGCTCAGACCTTAGTCCAGTTGCCTAGGTGTTGATACCAAGGACGTCACACCTTAGATTAGGATTGTATTTGTATATTTACCTGTGTTTTGACTCTGGCTATCCCTGACTACTCTTTTCTCTAATCGCTCTTGTACTTCTGCCTATCTGATTCAGGTCTGCCTGTTTACAGACTCTGAATCAGCCTTCCGTTTCTGTACTGCTGCCGCCTTCTCTGTTGAAGCTGACGAAGCTCGCAGTGGGCGGGCGCAACGCGTCGATGGGCGGGGTCACGTCCCGTCCTGTGTAGTGAACTCCTCACCCCAAGCTGAGAAGTGCTGCGAGGACCGAGTGGATGCTGAATCGCCGCTCCCCGCTGTCTGATGCAGTGCGGTTGAGTGCTGCGAGAGGAAACAGCAATCTGGAGACTCAGCCATGACCAAGAGCTGGAGGAATAGCACAGGGCGCCCAGGGACTGGTGAGACACTTGTTTAGCAGCGCTGCCAACTGTGCTTACAAGGCTTGCTTTGGCTGTATATGTCTGCGCATGGACTGGGACTAACAGCATTATATTGTCGGCTTACCATCTAACTGACCACAGCAATTGTTTAAACCCCTCTCCACCACTCTGAAGAAAATCTGGATTGTGTGGTACCGTACCGGTACCAGTGTGGATGTGTTTGGGTGACAGTATGCTGGGTCATGAGTGAGGAGCGCTCCACAGGCTGTTTTTAAGTGGCTTTAAAGCGATCAGGGTTCTTTTTGCATTTTGGAGATTGTACTTAATAAAGGTTTATAAACAATTTGGGAAACCCTAGAGCAGCTGGTTTGAATTTTCTTACCTACTGCCGCCTTCTCTGTTGCCGAACCTCTACTTGTCTGACCTTTCTCCCTTCAGTGGAACGTCTCCCACTGTAGGGTTATCTCTGAGGCTTGCCTCTCCGAGACGCCTGCCCTAGCAGACGATTACTGCCAGGAGCCGAGATTCCTCTCTTTGCCTGGGTTGAGGATCTCACACACGGGGTTCCCATTCAGAGGTAACCACACCTCTGAGGAATCACCATGTGGTGGATTTTTCCACGATCGTGTGAACTATTTATTGCCGTTATTGTCTATTACTGTATTAGGTGTCCGGAGGTTAGTTACACTTGTATTATTGGTGATTCTGCAGATCATCAATAATCAGGTGACATCTGTATTATTGGCGATACTGCAGATCACCAATAATCAGATTCTCTCTGCGTGCTGACACCGATCCTTACAGAACAGCAGACCCGATATTATGGATGCATTACGCAGCCAGGTTGAGGCTTTAACCACCTCAGTAAATAACCTCATCGAGGTGGTTAATACGCAACAGACCCAGATCACTCAACTGTCTGGACCTGTACAGGTCCTCCAGACGGCTGTTACTACTATGCAATCCCCTCCAGTCACAGATCTGCGTTTGTCAATACCTGAGAAATTTTCAGGAGACAGGTCTGACTTCCAGAACTTTCGCAACCGTGTGTTGTCTTATTTTGAGTTGAGACCCAATTTGTCGGGTACCAAACCTCAGAGGGTGACGTTTATAAAGACCTTATTGTCCGGGGACTCACAAATCTGGGCATATGGTCTCCCGCCTGAAGATGTGGCATTAACCTCTGTCCAGGAATTTTTTAAAGCAATGGCCATCATTTATGATGATCCGGATGCTTCAATTACCTGGGAGGATTGGGCAGTCACATTAGCTGCTCACCAGCTAGATACCCTGGAAGGGAAACCAGAAGGGGTTCTCTTTGTTCCGCTTCCGTTCCGTTTACAAATCATGCAGCTGTTCCATGCCCATAAGAACACAGGTCACCCTGGGATCACCCGCACTCTGGATCTACTCACGAGGTGTGTTTGGTGGCCTTCATTGGCCTCTGATTGTAAAGAATTTGTCAGAGAGTGTGTGGTGTGTGCCAGGAGCAAACCTTCTCGCCAGGCTCCAGCGGGTACCCTACAATCCTTGCCAATGCCAAGTGAACCATGGACCCACCTGTCCATGGACTTTGTTGGCGAGCTCCCCAGATCCGGGGGTATGACTGTGATATGGGTGATCGTAGACAGGTTCAGCAAGATGGCCCATTTTGTTCCTAAAAGGATTTCCTTCAGCTCAAGAGTTAGCAGATCTCTTCGTACAACACATCTTCCGGTTACATGGAATTCCGGATGATGTGGTGTCTGATAGAGGAGTCCAATTTGTATAGAAGTTTTGGAGGGCCTTTTGCCGTAGTTTGGGTTTGAACCTGTCCTTTTAGTCTGGGTATCACCCACAGACCAACGGGCAGACCGAAAGGGTTAATCAGGCACTGGAACAATTCCTTAGATGCTATGTGGCAGATGCGCAAACTGAATGGGTTAAGTTTTTGCCCTTTGCAGAGTTTGCACACAACAACCTGAAAAGCGCTTCAACAGGCTTGTCCCCTTTTCAGGTTGTGTCAGGAAGGTCTCCTAAATTTTCCCCATTGCCGGTGTGTTCCTCTCCCTTCCCAGCCCTGGAAGATTGGCAGAAGGTTTTAAAGGAACTTTGGGGACAAGTGAAGGAAAATTTAGGAGTAGCTTTCCGGAGTCAGAAGAAACAGGCAGACAAGAGACGGTCTGTTGAGTGGCACTTTTCTCCTGGAGACATGGTGTGGGTGTCGACGAGACATTTGGCACTCAGACAACCATCCACCAAGTTGGGGCCCAGGTTCATAGGGCCTTATCCGGTGGCCAAAAAGATCAATAATGTCTCTTATGTGATTGATCTCCCAGCCAGCATGAGAAGTGGGAGATCATTCCATGTTACTTTATTGAAGCCAGCAGTGTATGTGGATTCCTCTCCCCCCCCCCCTTTCCCCAGTGGTAGTAGAGGGCCAGACAGAGTACGAGGTTAGGGAAATTTTGGATTCCCGGCTGGTACAGAATTCTGTGCACTATCTGGTCCATTGGAAGGGGTATGGTGTGGAGGACAGATCCTGGGTACCAGAAGATCGCATGCATGCTGAGGAGTTAAGAAAGAGGTTTCATCGGTTACATCCTGAGAAACCATGTAGGAGGTGTCAAGGGGGGGGGGGGTACTGTAACAGCCGGCGGGGATACCGCCGCGGCGGAGAGCGGCATGGACGCCGTCTCCACGAGTGAGCCGGCGGCGGTCCCCGTCTCGCTGCCACACGCAGGTCCTTCGGACGCAAACAGGGCACGCATTACGTGTGCGCGCGCCCGGCGGCAGAACCTTTATGCAGCTAGACGGGGAGTCAGCTGACTTGCAAGTCAGCTGACTCCAACTAGCTCTTGGATTGGCTGGGAGGCTGGGTGGCGCTGTAGATGGGCTCCCAGCATATAAGGAGCTAGGCATCAGTTGCTCCTTGTCTGCTGTCGTCAACACATTCGTGTTAGCGCTCAGACCTTAGTCCAGTTGCCTAGGTGTTGATACCAAGGACGTTGCACCTTAGATTAGGATTGTATTTGTATATTTACCTGTGTTTTGACTCTGGCTATCCCTGACTACTCTTTTCTCTAATCGCTCTTGTACTTCTGCCTATCTGATTCAGGTTGCCGACCCTGCCTGTTTACCGACTCTGAATCAGCCTTCCGTTTCTGTACTGCTGCCGCCTTCTCTGTTGCTGAACCTCTGCTGGTCTGACCTTTCTCCCTTCAGTGGAACGTCTCCCACTGTAGGGTTATCTCTGAGGCTTGCCTCTCCGAGACGCCAGCCCTAGCAGACGATTACTGCCAGGAGCCGAGATTCCTCTCTTTGCCTGGGTTGAGGATCTCACACACGGGGTTCACATTCAGAGATAACCACACCTCTGAGGAATCATCGTGTGGTGGATTTTTCCACGATCGTGTGAATTATTTATTGCTGTTATTGTCTATTACTGTATTAGGTGTCCGGAGGTTAGTTACACTTGTATTATTTACACAATCCACAGCAGCGCTTCTGAAATGATGATCAATGCAGTATTAAACCTGTATCAGGAAAGAGTAATCATAGCGGGTAACCTCCAAGGCACTTGTACACCCTGTGAAAAAAACACACAATGTGCCCAGGATAACAGCCACCACATGCAGGATAAGGGGTCACGCTCCCCCCCCTTCAATTCCCTGCTCACCAGATCACTGCTTGAATATCAGGCATATAATCTCAATGCTGCAATAATCCTCTGAAAGAAATATAAAAAATTCGCCTTGCATAGCATAAAATCTTTTTTAATATGGGTGTATCCCCTAATAAAATCAAGCGTACCAGATAAAAATCAATACAAGCGTTTCTCACATGGCCGAATCAACGGCAAAGCTCATCCTTCAGGTTTCTCCGTCTCAACGCTGGAGAGGACCTTCTTCCGCAATCCTGTGTAGAGCGATGTCAGCGTGCGTATCCAAGCTCCGCCCTACGCGTTTCGTCACTAGGGCGTGACTCATCAGGGGCTATGGATACGCTACGCACAAGCTGAGGTAATGTATACGAATGCCCGCACATGCCACCACCCACACCACTACGTAGCCTGGATAGGGTGTATATCGATAGGTCTACCAGCGGAGGGGGGCGGAAACCCGTAGCCGTAGGTTCACATAGCGGCATCCGATTGATGCCAAATAAAACAAAACGACACTTCAAACCATTTCATCCTCCCAGCGCCACACAAGAGGCGCAAACAAAACCCTCCCCATAACAATCTTACTCACTCTAGAGCACATAATTTGACCCCAAGGAGGACCATAAACCCACCCCCTGTCCAATGCAAGAATAAACTTTATGGCAGCCCTAGGATCCCAATAGACATACTGAAAACTACCCTGCAATATTAAGAACCATATGAAATACACGTTAGTGATCCCAGCCCACCCTTTTAGAAGGTTATTCCAGATACCTCTCTGACCCAAAGAATACACTGCCAGTTAGTCATTAGAGATGAAGCAGTTTATGTCAATTTCGATGTTTAGCCCCCCCGGGGTGAGGCTCCCCAATCTATGGATCCACCTGGTCTCCAATCTAGATAGCTCCCTTAAACGGTTGCACCCTCTCCAGCTTGGGGCCAGTTTTTCCAAAACACAAAATTTGAGGCCTTCAGGGTCACAAGAGTGTACGTTCCTAAAATGGGCGGACACACTGTGATCCTCATGTCCCTTTTTAATCTTGTAAATATGTTCTCTTATGCGGGTTTTTAGATCTCTGGTTGTTCTCCCCACATATTGGACTCCGCAGCTGCACCATAGCAAGTAGACCACAAATGTAGAGGTGCAAGTGACAAAGTTAGTAATCTTAAAGGTCTTTTGATTAGAGGCAGAGGTTATGGATCTAATTGTTTCCCTCCTATCAGACAAATCACATCCTTGACAGTTTCCACAAGGGTAGAAACCCGGTTGTTGCCAATTAGTAGCTCTTTGGCCTCTAGGTGGATCAACACAACTCGGAACGAGACCATCTCTAAGATTTGGTGCCCTACGGTATATACATTTTGGTTTAGTGGGGAGTGCTCTTTTAAGATTCGGATCACTCGTTAGAACAGGCCAGTATTTTCTAAAGATCTTTTCCACTTTCTTGTACTGTATGTTAAAATTACTGATAAAGGCCAGCTCATTTGATGTCTGTTGTATCATTGGTTTTTCCACCATGAGGGTGTTTCTATCCATACTTCTTACATACTCAATGGTAGATTCCAATTCCACTTCATCATAGCCTTTTTTCAGAAAGCGTGCTTTTAAAACCCCTGCCTGTTCATCAAAGTCCCTCACATTTCCACAGTTTCTCCTCAGCCTGACCATTTGTCCCTTAGGGACCCCTTTTAGCCACTGTGGATGGTGACAGCTCTCAATAGGAATGTACCCATTTCTGTCGGTCTGCTTGAAGAAGCATTTCGTTTTCAACTGTCCCCCATCAATAAAAATATCCAGGTCCAGAAAATGTATACTTTTTTTGTCAAACTCCAGGGTGAGCTTAATATTAGGCCATAAATTATTCAACTCCTCAAAGTATTGTACAAGGGCCTCATCTGATCCTCTCCACATCACTATCAGGTCGTCAATATAACGTCCCCACAGTATCAGATTGTGACCCCACCTACTAATAGCCAACTCCTCCCATCTTCCCATGTATAAATTAGCCAAAGAGCCCCCATGGCACAGCCGAACCTCTGTTGGTAATAGTCCCCACGGTACCAAAAATAGTTCTTAGTCAGTGCAAACTCTAGCAACTCTATAAGGAACTCAATTTGGTGGGCGTTAAGAGTGTCATCTTCTTCCATGTAGTATCTAACTGCTTCTACCCCCCCATCATGAGGGATGTTTGTGTACAAAGAACTCACATCAGCCGTACCCAATATCATCCCATTCTCCATTTGCGTTTGCTCCAGGACCCTTAATGTATGTCCTGTATCTTTCAATACCCTGGGTAATTTGGCCACAAGAGGCTGTAAAAATGTGTCCAAATATATACCAAGTCTGTGGGTAACAGACCCAATCCCACTAATAATTGGGCGGCCCGGTGGGTCAACCAGGCTCTTGTGTACCTTGGGGGTCTGGTAGATGACTGGTACCCTCGGGGCTGATGGGATGAGATAACTGTACTCTTTATCATTCAACATCCCTTCATCTAGACCGCCCCTCAAGAGTTGTATCAATTCCTGTTTATATTGGGCTGTGGGATTTCCAGGTAATTTCCTATACGTAGCGGCATCATAAACTATTTTGTCAAGCTCCCCAAAATACTGATCTTTTGTCAAAACCACTACGCCTCCGCCTTTGTCGGCAGGGCGTATCACCAAATTTTTATTTTCCAAAATGTTTTCCATCTCTTTTTTATATCCCCCCACCCTCTGTTCTGGTAGGTTCTCTATCTCTGCACCCACCAATCTTTTAAACACCTCCACACTATTTTGACCACATCCCATTTGGGGGTTAAAAGTGGAGTTGTTCTTTAGCATGGTATGCTGATATCTGGAGGGTATGTTAATCCTTTGTGTTGGCCCTTCCTTATCCAAAAAATACCGTTTTAGATTAATTTTCCTTACAAATTTCTGAAGGTCTATGTAGGTATCAAATTTGTTAAGATTCTTGGGGGGGGCAAATTTAAGACCCTTGTCTAACATTCTTAGTTCCCCTCTGTTTAGGTCAATTCCACTAAGGTTAAAAATCCCTTCCCCCACTAACTCCTTACTCTTTTGTTTTCTAGATCCTGCTCTGCATCCCCTTCTGCCCTTCTTTTTCTTTGTTGGCCTGGTGTGTACAGAGGGGTGTCCTGTTCGCCTCTTGGGTGTTCCCCATAATTGTACTGTTGGCCCCTGGATAAAAAATTCCCCTGGATTTGTTGTGACATATCATCTAAGTGATCAAATCTATTATACGTTGGGACTCCATAGGAGTATCTATGGGGGACTCTCCCCTGATGTTCTCCCCCCCTTTGGCCCCCCCTCGGTGGTGTGTAACCTCCATATTGACTCCCCTGATGATTGAACCCTCTTCTTCCCCCACCCTCCCCCCTATAATTGTTGAAACCAAGATTCCGGGGTCTATATATATTCCCTCTTGGAGTGGGGTTGTAATCCCATTGCTGTTGGTGCGGCCCTCTTATCTGTATCCCTCCCCTCCCTTGGTTACCCGCACTGGGGGGTTGTGCAGTGCCAGTGGGTATTTGTCTAGGTAGGGTGCCTACACTGGCGGTGGGTTGTTGGTTATTCACCTGATCCACCTTCTTTTTTTTGCCATTTGTAGGCTGTTTGATTTTTGTAAGCTTCCATGTCCCTTGTATATTGTTTATGTTTGTCCACTATGATTTCTTTCTCTGTTTTTAACAAGGATTCCTGTATGAATTTTGATCTCCTTGTATATTCCTCCTCCTCTTTAAATGGTTCTAAGCGCACCCTAGTTTGTTCAATTTCTTTCCCTAATCTTTCCAATCTCTGTTGTTTTCTTTTAATACTCAATTTAATCAGACCCTGTCCACATTTTTCCATATAATCAAACAATTCCGCATCATTTTGTTCACATTCCTCCCCATCATTCATTAACACTTCCCACCTGTATCTATTAGGCACAATCCCCTTTTTTGCATATTTCTCTAAGGTTGCCACATCCCACCAGGTTTGCAATTCCTTTCCCATAGTGCTATGCAGATATTTAAAATCATGTTCCATACTGTGTGTAGTAGGATTAGGCAGTTCATCGAATAGAGTATCAATGTCTATATCACGTTTCTTCCTATATTCAAATAGATCCATAGTGGTGTTCGCAGTAATCAAAACCAAGTAAAGATACAATTCAAAACGACACAGCGCTCACCACGCAGAGTAAAAACGCAAGTTCTCCTCACAAGTATATACACAATCCACAGCAGCGCTTCTGAAATGATGATCAATGCAGTATTAAACCTGTATCAGGAAAGAGTAATCATAGCGGGTAACCTCCAAGGCACTTGTACACCCTGTGAAAAAAACACACAATGTGCCCAGGATAACAGCCACCACATGCAGGATAAGGGGTCACGCTCCCCCCCCTTCAATTCCCTGCTCACCAGATCACTGCTTGAATATCAGGCATATAATCTCAATGCTGCAATAATCCTCTGAAAGAAATATAAAAAATTCGCCTTGCATAGCATAAAATCTTTTTTAATATGGGTGTATCCCCTAATAAAATCAAGCGTACCAGATAAAAATCAATACAAGCGTTTCTCACATGGCCGAATCAACGGCAAACACTTGTATTATTGGTGATTCTGCAGATCATCAATAATCAGGTGACATCTGTATTATTGGCGATACTGCAGATCACCAATAATCAGATTCTCTCTGCATGCTGACACCGATCCTTACACCGCCTTTGCCCAATCAGGCTCCTGTAGGCACATGCCTACAGTGCCTTATGGTAAATCTGGCCCTGATCTTTATACAGCCATATTGCAACTGTATGGTGATCTCTGGCCAAAGCTTCCACTTCCATGGAGTTTCCAGGGAGTCCATATGCAGTTATCACTAAAGCTCTTTTCGGTTGTTTGCGGTGCGGTAAATGTGGGGTTTTGTCTGTCAGTGTGAACGGGGCGTAACCATTACACTACCTAATCGGCAAGTACACATGCCGAACATTTTAAAGCACTTTATTCCACACATTTAGGAATGTACTGTGATTTCTGCCCTTTAGGTATTAAAACATGACTCTGCGTCAACTACATAATTTTTGGTGGGACTTTTGCCATGGATTCCCCTCCGGCATGCCATGGTCCCGGTGTCAGGTCCCTTGAAAAAACCTTTTCATTACTTTGTGGCCAGAAACAGTCTCTCTAGGTTTTAGAATTCGCTTGCCTGTTGAAGTCTATGGTGGTTCGCCCGGCTTGCCGGTCCACAAACGTTTGCGGCAAATTTGCACTCACAAACCGAAAATTTCAAGTTCACAACATCACTAGTGCGGACCCCCTGGTAACACCGACATGAAATTAATTGTGCTTTCTTTTGGTATATGTACATTTACACTACCATCAGGTTGCTACATTATCTGTCATTTACCACATTTAAATGTATACTTTTTTCCTATCGTAAATTTCAAATAGATTTTCTCCAAAATTATAAGGTATTTTTGGAAAACTTTTTTTTTAACTTGTACCCACTGTTCTCCCTAACATATCCTGCAAATTTGGAGATACTATCTCATGAGAGGGCTGAGCTATTAACTGCAAAAGTCAGAAGCTATTAGGCGAAAAAAAGGCTAAAACACTTGAGCGACTTTTCGCTTGTCGAAGCTAAAATTGTACTTATTTTTCGAAAATTGTACTTGCAGCATTTTCGCTCATCACTGATGACCACACGGCGACCCAAGGTACTGAAGATGGGTGCCACTGGCGCTGCCAATGGCATCGGCTGTGCTGCTGATGGACGCCTCTCTGCTGCATCCCTTACAGCTGATCACCCTCTCCCTGGCCCAGTCCCAGAAGCAGCGGAGGTGATGGCAATCCCTCTCCTGCCACGCCCACGACCCCTGGCAGACATTCTCTGTTGACAATATTTGAAGGTGTAAAGTGTGCTGCTTTTTACTGTCAATAATATGTGTGTGGGCCCAAGAACAGATGGAATATAACAGGGGGCTTTATTTATTGATATTTTTTTTTTAAACAGAAAAGAAAAAAAAATTGTGCAGACAGAGAAAATACTGAATACAGTAATAGAGCAGTAAAATCAGTGAACACGTGCCTGCCTGCACTACGTACAGCACAGTGGCACACTGCACACTGGCACAGTACACTGTCACTGACTACACTGAGTGACTACAACTAACTTAAAGGGATACTGTAGGGGGGTCGGGGGAAAATGAGTTGAACTTACTCGGGGCTTCTAATGGTCCACCGCAGACATTCTGTGTTGGCGCAGCCACTCACCGATGCTCCGGCCCCGCCTCCAGTTCACTTCTGGAATTTCTGACTTTAAAGTCAGAAAACCACTGCGCCTGCGTTGCCATGTCCTCACTTCCGCTGATGTCACCAGGAGTGTACTGCGCAGACACAGACCATACTGGGCCTGCGCTGTGCGCTCTTGGTGACATCAGCGGGATCGAGGACACGGCAACGCAGGCGCAGTGGTTTTCTGACTTTAAAGTCAGAAATTCCAGAAGTGAACTGGAGGCGGGGCCGGAGCATCGGTGAGTGGCTGCGCCAACACAGGATGTCTGCGGGGGACCATTAGAAGCCCTGGGTAAGTTCAACTCATTTTCCCCCGACCCCCTACAGTATCCCTTTAAGTTGATCACTGCTGCTGGTTGGCTGGCTAGCTAAATACAGTAATACAGCACTAAAATCAGTCAACCTGCCTGCCTGCTCTAAGCACAGCACTCAGCACACTGTCACTGATGACTACACTGACTACAACTAACTTAAGTTAATCACTGTATCAAATACAGTAATAGAGCAAAGAAATGAGTGAAAACGCTGGGTTTAACACCGAAAAACCCTCTTGCTTTATACAATATGGCCTGGAGATGCACTCAGTCCGCAGAGTCTAGCAAGGACGGAGCTTTGAACAAGGCAGCCGCTTTATACAGTATATAGGAGGGGAAGGTAGAGCCTCCCTTCCTATGATTGGTTGCTCAGGGCTTACAATGGGGGCCTCTGATTGGCCCAGGGAGGTCATTTCCGCCAATCACAGATCTCCGATGCGTAATCACGGCTGTGATCACAGGCCGAATACGCTTAACCACAGCGGAATCCGTGATTAAAATCCGTGATCGCTATGCGATCACGGATTCAGATTACGATGGTGGATAGTGAAGAAATGCTTGTGAATCACAGCCGTGCCGTGAGCACGAGCTCGTAATGAGCACCACTAGTGATAATGTGGTTAAGGAAGCAATTGAGGCTGGAAGGGTTTATATACGGTGACGACGTGTCCCGCCTTCGGGGGGGCGCTGTCCCAGGCTGCATGAGGTCCCGTGAAAACGTCCTGCTCCTAGCAGCGGAACGTCCCGGCCTCGGGACTCTGGCCACCGTACTGAATGAACTAGCCGCAGTGTCGTATAGACTCTGCGGTAGTTCATTCCCCGCAGCCCCGCTCCAGCAGCCTGCATTGTCTTCTGGCAGGCACAGGCAGAGCAGGGCTACGGGAAGATGGCGTCTGGAGGCGGAGCCCTGTACTGGAGACTATTTGTGTCTCCAGTACAGGGCTTCGGACGCCATCTTCCCGTAGCCCTGCTCTGCCTGTGAGCGCGGGAGATTGGAGGAGGATCGTCCGGGGGAGCTGCACACACACCAGAGGCCGGCTGCATGAGGGGACTTCTGTCAGGTGAGTAAATACTTTTTTTTCCAGGTGAAATGTGCCCAACATTGCGTTTATTTTGTGCTGACATGTTTGCCCCCATTGCGTTTATTTTGTGCTGACATGTTGCCCGCAATGTGTTTATTTTGTGCTGAAATGTTGCCCGCAATGCGTTTATTTTGTGCTGACATGTTGCTCGCAATGCGTTTATTTTGTGCTGACATGTTGCCCACAATGCATTTATTTTGTGCTGAAATGTTGCCCACAATGCGTTTATTTTGTGCTGACATGTTTGCCCGCATTGCATTTATTCTGTGCTGAAATGTTGCTCACAATGCGTTTATTTTGTGCTGACATGTTGCCCACAATGCGTTTATTTTGTACTGAAATGTTGCCTGCAATGCGTTTATTTTGTGCTGACATGTTGCCCGTAATGCGTTTATTTTGTACTGACATGTTGCCCGCAATGCGTTTATTTTGTACTGACATGTTGCCCGCAATGCGCTTATTTTGTGCTGACATGTTGCCCACAATGCGTTTATTTTGTACTGACATGTTGCCCACAATGCGTTTATTTTGTGCTGACATGTTGCCCACAATGCATTTATATTGTGCTGACATGTTGCCCACAATGTGTTTATTTTGTGCTGACATGTTGCCCACAATGCGTTTATTTTGTACTGAAATGTTGCCCACAATGCGTTTATTTTGTGCTGACATGTTGCCCGCAATGCGTTTATTTTGTGCTGACATGTTGCCCGCAATGCGTTTATTTTGTGCTGACATGTTGCCCGCAATGCGTTTATTTTGTGCTGAAATGTTGCCCGCAATGCGTTTATTTCGTGCTGACATGTTTGCCCCCATTGCGTTTATTTTGTGCTGAAATCAATGCGTTTATTTTGTGCTGACATGTTGCCCACAATGCGTTTCTTTTGTACTGACATGTTGCCTGCAATGCGTTTATTTTGTACTGACATGTTGCCCACAATGCGTTTATTTTGTGCTGACATGTTGCCCACAATGCGTTTATTTTGTGCTGAAATGTTGCCCACAATGCGTTTATTTTGTGCTGACATGTTGCCCGCATTGCGTTTATTTTGTGCTGACATGTTGCCCACAATGCATTTATTTTGTGCTGACATGTTGTCCTCATTGCGTTTTTGTGCTGACATGTTGCCCATTGCGTTTATTTTGTGGTGACATGTTGCCCACATTGCGTTTATTTTCTGGTGTCTGGGGTAACTGTTGTTGCATTTATTATTTAATGGTCATAGTTGGCTATGTTTGCTGCTTTGGGGTTACGGTATACTATTAAATAGCATCACACAGTTTCTGCACACCCATGATGCGAATCCTCGTTTGACCACATCATGGCGTAAACACTGCTTTCTTATGCCTCGCTGTTACATTATTATGTTAGCTCCACCCATACAATGTCATGGTCACGCCCACTATTTGGCATGCCGCAGCACTCCCATTTTATGCACCCCCCACCCCTCTACCCCCGCGGAGCCAGTACGCCTGACGCACAACGCGGAAGTGCTGTAGGAGTGCGGGGAGAGGGACAGAGCGGGACGCCGCGAACGGTCCGGTGGAAGGAAACGCACGGAAACCTGAGCCTTGCCGCTGTGATAAGCTGAACTCACCATTTGGATCTTGTAAGTTTGATACGGGCGCGAGAAGCGCAGGATTGTTTTTAACTGGAACCTGAATGCTGCGCAATGTTTTTTTATTTGTGTTTTATTGAAGAATAAAAGAGAGGCCTTTTTTTACCTGAATATTGGATGTGGAATACTGATGCTCCCAGTGCACCACATATTAAGCGAGGCTCCCACCTGTGCATAGGTGGCTTCAATCTGGTGAGCTGCTCTGATACTAGAGGTGGTGGGGTCACGAGTGGACACTTTCTTTGGCACGAACACGATTGATGAGTGATAACCTGTTGTGTATTTGAAACAGTATTACACTATTAGAGGTTTTCCCTTTTCAGATTATAAGCGCGCAGTGGATTAACTTTAAATATAAATATGGGGATAATGTCATATCAATTGGCTATAACATATAAATATGTATAAAAGGTACTAATACCGTGACATAAATATATAGATATTAATAACCATTAAAAAATATATATTGTAAGAGGACAGATGTAAAAAATACATTGTGCAGCTCAATAAATAATGCTCTAAGGTGCAATTTTAATCATAGTTCTTTCTGTTTTAGTTCGCCATGGTTTCCAAGGCTATATTTAGACCATTAGGACTTAAAGTTTCCATTTGTAAAATCCAGAAAGTCTCTTTATTGCACAGTGCCCTAAACCTATTGAATTTATTTGTATCACCTGTTCCATAATGGTAATCCTTATTTTCCAAAGTCTCTGTTGTGTACTTGGTCGAAATGTTTTGAGACACTATGTTTTGCGTATCCTTTTTTAATGTTCTCTCTATGCTTATTTATGTGCTTGTGAAACAGTTGTTTGGTGCGGCCTATATATTGTAGGCCGCACGGGCACTCTTAAGTTTACCTATCTGTCTAATGTAGCTCGGCATTTTCACCATGTTCACCATGGCGGTATGACCTCTTTTTCCTAAGGAATCGAGCGGATCTCTATGCCACCGAGGGGAGGGGACATTTTGAAGACCTTGCTCACTCGGGAGGCATATTGGTTCTTACAATTGGTGACCCGTTCCCCTTCTGGTCTTAATGCCAGATGGGGTCTCGGCTGTATTATCTAGTGTTCTCGGATGTGGGCTGTCTTGTGGTATGCCTTAGGTGTGGGTGCACCCAAGCACACTTGCAAATTTTTGCTTGGAGAAGTGCATATATTTGGGATTTCTGCGTGTAGGCATGTATGTTTGTACATATATGTTTGTGATTGGATTATTTTTTTTTCCTACATATGTGTGCTGACTTTTGGCTTTTCATATGCAATGTTGTATTATCATTGTTTTTAACACGTCTGCCCTCGGGTGTGAATTTGGCCATCTCTTTTTAGACACTCCTTTTTTCCCCTCCCTCTCTTACCTTTGGAGGCGGGTTCCTTGTGACTCACCTGAGAGGGTGGTGGGACTTGGAGTATATATGTCTCGTTTGTCATATTGGAACTTGTGGTATGATTAAGGGCCATTGTTAACCCAGAACATGTCAGCCGTCCGGCTGTGCTGGTTTTACTTGATGCAATACAGATTTGAATTTTTTACATCTCACTGTGGACTTTGTGCGGAGCTTTCCCTTTCTCCTAAAACTATTAAGAAAATAGAAACTAAACTTGTTCTGATTCAAGAAGACATAAAACAAAGGAAACTGCAGAAGTATCTGAGGGACACTGAAGACTTTAAAACGGGCCAGCTGTTCAGCTGGGGACCAACCAGGCCGAAACATAATAAACCAAAAGGAGGCCCAAGAAAGCCAATCCATAAAAAGGGATACTGGACGACAGATACGGAATCAAGTGGGGAGGAAGATATGATTAAGAGATCAAACAATATAGATAATGAGGAATTGTGTGTATTGGTGAATGAACGAGAACAACCCATGAAACCAATTACAATTTGAAAGCATTGAGATAAAGAAAGGTGAAACGTAATCTAGATAGGAATGACGAAGAAGCAGTTAAATGGCTGAGACCAGAATTGGTACTCAAGAAAGCGGACAAAGGGGGAGCCCTAGTTGTCATGACAGTAGACCAATATAATTATTATTATTATTATTTAGTATTTATATAGCGCCGACATATTACGCAGCGCTGTACAGTGTAGATATATATATTGTCTTGTCACTAACTGTCCCTCAAAGGAGCTCACAATCTAATCCCTACCATTGCCATATGTCTATATTATGTAGAGTAAGTACTGTAGTCTAGGGCCAATTTTTAGGGGGCCAATTAACTTATCTGTATGTTTTTGGAATGTGGGAGGAAACCGGAGTGCCCGGAGGAAACCCACGCAGACACGGAGAGAACATACAAACTCTTTGCAGATAGTGCCCTGGCTGGGATTCGAACCAGGGACCCAGCGCTGCAAGGCGAGAGAGCTAACCACTACGCCACCGTGCTGCCCGGAATCTTTATGACAGCTGGGAGACATAAAGATTTACAAAGTGTTAAATGAAAATTCCACGATGCGTTTTAAAAGAGCGATGCAAGATTTACTCAGGAGAAGAGTGGAGAATGGATTCTTGGGTCAAAAATTAACAGTAGACTTATTACCGGACTTTCCAAGGAAACCGATATGGTATCATTTACCCAAGATCCACAAGTCCCGGGACAGACCACCTGGACGTCCGATAGTCTCTGGTATAGGATCCCTTACCGAGAGACTATCAAGGTATCTGGACCATCTCCTGAGGCCATTGCTCAAGAGGGTGCCATCCCTGCTGCAAGACACCCTGGATGTACTGAGAAGTGTTGAAGGGGTGCCTTGGAATGAGGGGGATGCCTTAGTCACTATAGACGTGGTTAGTTTCTATAATAGGATCCCACATAAGGATGGAGTGGCACCGGTTAGATTTTTCCTGGAAAAAATGCATAAAGATGAAAATTATATAAATTTTATATGTGAGTATTGTGACGCTCTGCGGTTCCCAAGAAAACCGCTTAGGCATCATGTGAGCGATAAACGCAAGTTACTTTGCAAAAATAGTCAAAGTGGTCAAAATAGTCATTTTTGCTTTAAATCCACAGTTCTTTTCCCCCTCTCTCCTTCCTGGCTCTTGCAGCAAACACTGTTCCTAATGACCTAGCTTCTCTCACCTCTCAGTGTGACAAGCAGGTTTCCTGGCAAACAGGACCCCCAACCAGGCAGAGAGAGAGAGAAATCTCACACCTACACTGCTCTTTTTTAGACTGCTAGGCAGTCCGGCACATAGCAGCCTTCTGGCCTGAGTTCAAAGGAGACACAGGAGTGATCCTTATCATGCGAACTGGAAACTCCCAAAGGTTCAACAACCCTTACAAGCTATATTTAACCAACACATAAGAGAACAAAGCTCCCCCTCACTAATCATAAATAAATCGCTATAAAGCAATTATGAGGTTTAGAGTCTGAGACAATCGAATCAAGATGAAAAAAATCTTTATTTATAGCCAACTCAACAATTAAAAACAATTAAAACCAAGCAGCCAACCAAGGTCACAGGCCCCTAAATAATATTATTTCATAATGTACTGAGTCTTATGTCAAAAATGAACCTAAATAAATCAATTGTTTGCCTGGGGGATCATGTGGACAATTACAAAGCGGTGTCCCATATAGTATCTATCAATATTGTTGTCTAGAGACATCCACCCCACATATAGACCCACAGGGAAACAAGACTTGGTGTATAAATATACAATAAATATTTATCAATCTCCTCTGGAGTAACCACTAAATAAGGTGCTAGTGCTCAGGTATAATCACCAATCAGTGCTAATAATTAACTTCTAAATATAATATATATCATAAATAAACACATCATCCTAAACATCAAATTACATCAATAAATAGTGACCAATTCAAAATGTGCAAAAAGCAATGAGGTAGAGAAACAAGTGAAAAAAGGGCATATTAGCATGGAGGTAGATCTGAAAAAACAGCAGCATGAAAAGAATGGCGACATATAGACGCCAATATAGAGTGTGAGATTGACTCAAGTGATGACCAAAACCAGAGGAGAAAAGACATGAAGACTCACCCAATGACAAGGTAAAAGGACCTAAGAAGGCTGCAACAGCGCTGCAACAGTGCTGCCCGCGCTGTCCCACTAGTTGCGCCGAAGCTGCCAAGGGACAATAGGATAGAGAGCTGGCGCAGTTTAGGTGTCAAAAATCTCTTTATTTAGCACAATAAACAGCAGTTATGCAAAAGAGTTACAAGAAAAAGAAAATACACCTTACAGGGCTCAGCAGGCCCCAACAAATAAACATAATCAAGTGCCTTGTAAAACTAAGATAAATACAGAGATTAGATTGGATATCAAAACAGAAAAAAGAAACAGAGCAGTGAAGTGGTTATTATTGTAGTAATAGTTAGTAAAGGTAATATGGTATGTGGGTTCCAGGGTACAAGCTCCAGCATCAGTTACCTGGGTGGTCAAATGCCACCCAGGACCTTTAGGGTTAGATGGGGATGTGGTATCATGGGTGTATGCTCAAGGGCAATTGGTGGTAACTATAAAATTGTGTTTAAGCTTAAGCTTAAAGGGGTTAGGGTTGTTAGGTTTCCCGAAAGAGAGAGGATATGATTAAGAGGATTCTAGGTTTGTGAGTCAGGCATACCTCTAAAGGTTATCCATGGCAAACAAGTTTTAAAATTTTCTAGCTTGTCATCTATCCTAGCGTTGATGCGCTCAGAGACCATAGTTGAGTCTATGTTTCTCATAATGGTTTGAAAAAATAGGAGCGGGGATCTCCAGGATGCAGCAATATGGGCCTTAGTAACATTGGCGATATGTTGTGTAAGCCTATGCTCTGGGCGGGTCATATGAGAGGGTCTATGACCTAATAATAAGGTACGAGAATCCTTAGGGATAGCCCTACCAAGGACTCTTGTGAGGAGGGTATTAACTTTGGACCAGAGTTTGTCCGCTTTAGGACAGGTCCAGAAGATGTGTGCCATAGATCCGTCAACGTGGCAGCCTCTAAAACATGACTTGGAGTTACTGGGGTCAATTTGATGAAGACGAAGAGGGGTAAGGTAAGTTCTGTGAAGAACTCTCAGTGAGACTTCGATGTGGGTGCTATAGAGACTACCTTTAGCTAAGGTCGTAAAGGATTCTTCCCATTCCTCATTGCTCAGCTCAAACCCCAGATCGTCTTCCCATCTTAATATAAAGGGGAGCTTTCCCTCCCGGATAGGTTGATTTTGTAGTGAATACAGTAGAGAAATTACCCCTTTCTGGAAGGGGTCAGATTTACATGCAGCTTCAAAATGTGTGAAGGGATTATCTATCCTATGAGATGAGAAGGTGCGCAAATAGTGTAAAATCTGGTGAAGCCTGAAGTGCTCTGGGGGTGGGATATTGTATTTAGAGAATCAGTTGCCTGCTATTGGGTATCTTACCCTCTATTAAAAAGTCTTGTAGGGTCTGTATTTGGCGTGATGACCACCAGGTAAAAGCACATTGATTGGTGCCACTAGGAAAATCAGGGTTATGTAGAATTGAGAGAAGTGAAGGTATTGAGGTTTGAAGCTTAAGGGAGTAGCGAACTTTACTCCAGGTAAGAAGGGTATGGTACGTCAGGGGGGAGATATTCCTCAATTTTTTGTGACCAGTGGTTGAGGCCCACAGAATGCCATTCCAGGAATAAGGAAGAATCATCAGGTCTTCAATCTCTACCCAAGCAGGCGACTGAGCTCCTCCATATATTAGGGGAATTTGGGCTAATTGGGAGGCTATAAAGTATTTTTTTAGATGAGGGACAGATAGGCCACCATCGGTTTTGTGCAAAAACATACAAGATTTAGGGATGCACATTTTTTTGTGGGCCCAAATAAAAGAAAAGATCTTTTTTGGAGGATTATTAGGTCTTTCTGCAGAAGAGGGATGGGGAGTACTCTAAAATAATAAGTTAGCTTAGGAAGGAGGGTCATTTTGACCGCTGCTATACGCCCCGTCCAGGATAGCTTGTGGGTATGCCAATTGTCTAGGTCTCTGAGCAATCCAGGTATGACCCGGGCATAGTTCCATTCATAAAGCTTAGAGTTAGAGTTGCATATATTAACACCTAAATATCTGAGGAAGTGTGGGTGGTACTGGAACTTATATGTGGATGCAATTTGCGTAATCTCGCTATGAGGAATATTACACGAAATCATTTCTGTCTTGTCCACATTAACTTTAAGACCAGACGCTTCCTCAAACTTCTTGAGGGCTTGCAGTAAGTGTGGAATGGTTGTGGAAGGGTTTTGGATTGTCATTAAGATATCATCAGCAAACATGCTAAATTTAGGTTGCAACTTGCCTAAGTCATAGCCCTGGATGCCCGGGTCCATACGTAAATGTGAGGCCAAAGGCTCCATGGCTAGCGCAAACAGAGCTGGCGACAGAGGGCAGCCCTGTCGGGTTCCTCTGAGAATGTTAATTGTTGCAGGAGACTCACATAGCAGCTTAAGTGTTGCAGAAGGCTGGGAATATAATTGTTCAATCAAGTTGTGAAAAGTACCTGAGATCCCCAGCGTTCTGGCCGTTGCTAGAAGGAAGGGCCAGGTGAGGCTATCGAAGGCCTTTTCAATATCTAAGCTAAGAACCACTAAAGGCTTTTTATGCATGTTAGCATGTTGAATTAGTAACAGTGTACGTCTGACATTGTCAGAGGCCTGTCGGTTTGGGATGAACCCCACCTGGTCCTTCTTCACCAATCCAGGCAGAAGTTTATTGAGGCGGGCAGCCATAATTGCAGTAAGTATTTTGTAGTCTTGGTTTAATAATGATATGGGCCGGTAGTTTTTAGCTTGTAGTAAATCCTTGCCTGGCTTGGGGATGAGAGCAATTTTAGCCTCTAGAAATTCCGGTGGGGGCTTATTAGGTGATTTGGCTAGAAAGTTGAGTTATCAGTAGATCCTTAAATTTTTTGTAGTAAGTCGAGGTGTAGCCGTCCGGGCCAGGGGCCTTGCCTTTCTTGAGAAGTTTGATGGTTTCAAACACTTCTTCTTCAGAAATTTTAGCGTTGAGAGACTTGATAGCCTCCACAGTCAGTCTAGGGAGGGCGCTTTGTCTCAAATATTTTGTTGTCTCTAATAGATGGTCACTGTCGGGTTGGTTATATAGTCTAGAATAGAAGGAGTGAAAGGTTTGATAGATTTTGGAGGGGTCACTGGAAATTTGTCCACTACTTAGCTGGATTTTATGTACAGTGTTAAACCTTTCCTGTTGCCTTAGTTTTCTGGCTAACCAGGCATCCGGTTTATTAATGTACTTATAATAGCGTGCTTTAGTCCAAATAAGGGCTTTTTCCACATGCCTGGATAGGATGACATCTAGCTGCAGCCTAAGATCTGAGATTTGTTTAGAGAGGAATCTGGTAGGGGATTGCTGATTTAATAATATGAGTCTGTGGAGTCTGTGCTCCAGATTAGCTTGTGACTCGGTATTTTGGCGATGACGGGTTTTAGCTGCTTTAATTAGATGGCCCCTAATTACTGCCTTGTGGACAAGCCAGCAAGTAAGGGGAGAGACGTCCTCTGAGTCATTTTCAGAAAAGTAGCATTGAATTTTTTCAGTTATGTCTGACGTTATTGTGGGATCCAGCAGGAGGGATTAATCTAGTCTCCAGGTACGTTGGAGTTTCAGAGAGGAGTTCAGATCAATCCCTAGTAGCAGGATATCGTGATCTGACCAGGCAGCGTGGATATGTCTAAGGAAGAGAAGTGCTCTGATCAGAATATTTGAAACAATAATATGGTCTATCTTGGAGTAGGAGTTGTGAGGTGGGGAGAAATGGGTATATCCTCGCTTGTTAGCGTAAAGCTCTCTCCAAGTGTCTGCTAGGGACGCTAATTGAAGGGAGGAGTTCAGAGAAGCCCTCTGGGATTTTGTTAGCTTATCAGGGGATTTATTGGATTTATCAAGTGAGTCATTCAGGGTCAGGTTGAAGTCACCGCACCATATTATTCGTGCATTAACAGACAGATCGATTTTATTAAAGATAAGTTGGAACGTTCTGAAGGCTAATTGATAAGACAAAATTGTTGTCCATGAAGGACAGCTTTTAATATAATGTATCTACCCTCTCTATTAATGATCGACTCTGTGATTTCAAGTGGGAGGGAATTGTGGATCAGGACAGCCACACCTCGACGTTTAGTAGGGGCATTTGATAAATACGATTTTGAATAATGGCGGGAGAGATACTGAGGAAAAGATGACGCCGAGAAATGAGTCTCCTGCAAGCAAATTATGTCAGGTTTGTGTTTTTGGTAGTCTAGGAACGCTTTTTTCCTCTTCTGCGGGACATTAAACCCCCTAACGTTGTGTGAAAGAATAGTCAAAACCATTGATATAACAAGAGACCAGTGCTAGATTACAAAGCCTATTGTATGAAAC
The DNA here is from genome assembly GCF_040937935.1 of Hyperolius riggenbachi. Classification (NCBI taxonomy): domain Eukaryota; kingdom Metazoa; phylum Chordata; class Amphibia; order Anura; family Hyperoliidae; genus Hyperolius; species Hyperolius riggenbachi. The sequence continues at coordinate 174,879,837 of NC_090650.1, forward strand.
ACCATGAGAAATAAAGTGATTAACCCTACTAAGAGAAAGATATAGGAGATTACCCTGGATGCATATGTAAGTAGTTTCTAGGTCAGCCTGTTGTAGAACAGGCCGCACTAGTATGTCACTTAGTGACATAAGATAAAGCCAGAGGAGGTACATGATCCCCCTTAAGGCTTTTTCAGAGGAACAGCATAGCTTGACAGCCAGGAACAAAGACCCAAAATAGAGTCAGCTTTAGGATCATCTACCTTAATGGAAAAATACGGGCACGGCCCGGACCCGAACCAGAGCACAGATGGCAGCAATACTCACAAGCCACCGAGGCAGGCCCGCTCCCGCCCGCAAAAGCAAGGGGCGGGAGGGGGGGGCAGACCGGGGGCAGACCCCGCCCATAGGGGGGCCACACACCCCCAGGGCACCCCCCCTTCCCCGGCCCCGGGCCAGCCACGCACACCAGGACCATGAGTCGGGTCCCTGACCAAGGCCCAGTAACATTTTCAGCTATTTTTGGCCATTACATTTTAACAAGAGAAGAAGAGAACATTAGTAACACACAAGAAATTTAGGGCAGAAAAATGCAAACCTCGATCCCACAAACACCCGTGGATAACAAAGATCAACACCTCCGCCCACCCCGGGGCCCCCGGAGCGCGCCCAGGCCCAGGGCCAAGGAGCCCCAGGGGGGGGGCGCGGGGACACGAACCCGCCTGCAGACGGGACCTGTCCCCCCCCCCAGGACCAGGGGCGCCCAGGGGGCCCCCCCACCACGGAAGCCACCAACACAGCCCCTCAGAATATCAGCAATCAAATGCCTAACCAATGTTTTCTTAATATCATCGTAGTAAAAGCAAAATATGCAAGATTCAGTAAAACAATCAGTGAGGGGGGCCAATCAGGACAGCCTCAGCAATCATTTCTTATATCTCGCCCAGGGGGGGGCCCAAAGGCACCAGGGGTCAAAAAGAACCTTATGTCGGAAGAAAGGGAGAGTAAACATGTACGCTATAAATAATAAGCGTGGGGCCCATGAATAGAGTGACTGCAGGGATAGTCTCTTCAGTGGGAAACATTGTGTTGGGCCTCAATGTTGAGGCCGAGTCCGGATGCAGTGCAAAAGAAGCTTTAATTTGGGAACATAAGTCATTAGGCACCAAGGTATAATAAAAGTTAAGGCTGAAGTTAGCGAACTACGTGCTAGGGGACCGGCGGGCCACCTCAGACCATTCTCTCCGAGGCCTAGGTCCCCGTTGTGGCTGTGAAGGGACTTCAGATACCTCAACTCGGATGTTGGCTTCTTCGAGTACAGACTTACCCTTCTCCAGGGTTTTGATAGAATGCAAGCGGTTTCCCAGGGTAAAGCTCAGAGCAAAGGGGAAGTTCCATCGGTAGCGAATTCTTTCACGGGCGAGCGATAAAGTCACTGGTCTAAGCAACCTTCTCCTTTGCAAGGTGACCGGGGATAAGTCCGCGTAAATATGGACAGAAGATGGGACTCCAGGCAAATCTTCCAGATCTCTCGCCGCTGCCATGATCTGTTCCTTCCTCTCCCCATAGTGCAATTTTAGGATGACATCTCGGGGAGTGTTCGGGGTTTTTGGTTTTCCTAGAGCTCTATGTATGCGATCGAACCGCCACATTTCCGGATCCACTTGCGGTAGTAGTGCAGAGAAGAGGTTGATGGCTACCTCCTTAATGGCCTCGAAGGATTCGGGGAGGCCGCGGATGCGAAGGTTAGAGCGCCTGGCTCGATTTTCGTACTCCTCGAGTCTGGATTCCGCAGCCTCGTCCCGTGTTTCAAGTGCAGAGATACGCCGCTTGTCATCGGTGAGTGCATCTGCCGCGGAGTCCATGCGGTTCTCGAGGACTCCCACCCTCTGGCCTACCTCATGTAGTTGGGCCGAGATGTCCCTCACTGCCGTGGCTAGCTCGTTTTTGAGCATTTTGCCTATATCGGCTAGTAGCTCCTGCTTGTCCCAGGGAGGGGGTTGCTGGATGTCCCGGGGGGTGTCCGCAAGGAGCCATCCGTCTGACATTGCTTCATTTTGGTAGAAGGAGGCGAGGTATTGCGTGAGGTCGCGCCATCCGCCATCTTGGAGACACTCCTCGTGGAGGCCCGGGAGGAGAGAGAAGCTGGAAAAGTCCCCTGTAAGCGAGATTTCTTGCCTTTTGAAGATCGGTTTCCCTTCTGTGTCATATCATGTGAGCCTGGGTGCAAATAGGGGGTCGAACATCCGTGCTAGCTGTAGAAAAAGGGTCTCTTATTCCCGGCCATCTACGGAGCTCACACAGGACACATCATGCCTCGTGAGCGCCGCGCATGCGCCCCCAGCTGGCGCAGTTTAAATAACCCCCCGGAGACGCGGCCACGTCATTGGCTCAACCCCACGTGCCGTCAAAACGTCAGCACGCACGGCCGGCCATGCGTCTATTGAGACGCATAAACTTAGGTGGTACGCATAAGCAGTCGCATAACTATGACTAATACGTATGGATAGTCGCATCATCGCCATCTAGTGGGCAAACAAGAATACACATTGAAAATTCAATATAGACAAATAGAATAGAGATTTAGCTGCCATCTAGTGGCGAGAAGGGAAACTGCATGTAAGATAAAAGATAAAACAAGATTCCTCAAAAAGAAACCAGATATCCCAGACCCATACAAATATCAAGAGCACACAAATAATTCATCACAATTATATCAATAAGGTCATAACCATTAGGATACACAATTCTAATTAATCATCACTGCAAACAGTTTTACATAAATCCCTGCATTCAATAAAACATTATACAAATAATCCAAACATTTATATTGCAAATAATGAACAATGATGTTATAATATCCAAATGCGGAGATCTCTTCACCCCGATGGGGTTCCAGGAGCCCAAATTCCACATCCCGGTCTTAAAGCCTGATTCCAAAATAATCCTAAATTCAAACACAGAAGAGACTATGTATAAATAAACAACAATTTAAAAAGTAAAACAATGGGGAAATAATTGCCCCTTGTAATTATTCTTCATACCTAAGAAGTAAGAGAAGATTACTCAATCAAAACTTCAGAGGAGGAAAAGACCAGTCCTCTTACCTAGGACCGTAGAAATCAGACTAAGGCCTTCATTCACTCACCAAAAATGTTGGCCAAGGGACAGATTGATGCCAATAAAAGCCTGTCCATCAAGGAATCTTATTAGAGACACCCCAGAGTGTATACTCAAAGCAAGCAAAGTCTGACCTCCTCACCTTAAGGCCATAACAATAACAACAATAACAATAATATTTATATAGCGCTTTTCTCCCTGGGGACTCAAAGCGCTGTGACCCTGCATTATGCAGTCTCAAAGGCTAGGGAAAAGAGGTGAGTTTTTAGCCTTTTTTTAAAGCTGTCCAGAGAAGAAGCCTCTCGTACTGATTGTGGAAGTGAGTTCCATAGAGTAGGGGCTGCATAGGAAAAGGCCCGAGCACCAAATGTTAAGTGTATCCTGGGAATAACCAGCTTCATCTTGTTGGCAGAGCGGAGGGTGCGTGGAGGGGCATAAAGTTCCAATAGATCCGCTATGTATTTGGGTCCTATGTGGTGTAGAGCCTTGAATGTCAGCAGGCAGATCTTAAAATTGATTCTCCATTTTACTGGCAACCAGTGAAGAGTTTGCAGTACTGGGGTGATGTGTGAGCTGCGGGGGGCATTGGCTAGGAGTCTGGCTGCAGCATTCTGTACTAGCTGTAAGGGGCGCAGAACCTTATCTGTAGATCCGATTAACAGGGCGTTGCAGTAGTCTAGGCGGGAGGATACAATTTCTTAGATGGAAGAAGGAAGACTTGACGACGGCTGATACCTGCTGTCTGAGTTTTAGATTTCCATCCAGGATCACCCCAAGGTTTCGCACAGAGTCTTTATACTGTACAGTATCTCCCCCAATTGCTAGTTTGAGGTGGTGAGCGTTTTGAACTTTATCCATCATGTGTGGACCACCTACCACCAACACCTCTGTTTTGTCAGAGTTCAGCCTTAGCCAGCTGGTGTTCATCCAATTTTGTAAATCCACTAGACACGCATTTATGGATGCTGATGGGTATTGGGTGCCAGGCTTGAAGGACAGATACAGTTGTGTGTCATCTGCATAACAATGGTATCCTAAACCATAGTTCTGGATTATTTTGCCCAGTGGGAGTATGTAGACTGCAAAGAGTAATGGTGATAGTACAGAACCCTGTGGAACTCCATAGGCAAGTGGCACTGGATTAGAGTAGTGTGTGCCCAGACATACTTGCTGTGTCCTGCCAGATAGGAAGGTCTGAAACCAGCTAAGGCCACAGTAATTCTTCAGTCGCTGGATTAGTATTTCATGATCCACAGTATCAAATGCTGCTGACAAGTCAAGAAGAATCAGAATTGAGCAATCACCCTTGTCCCTTGCAGTAAGTAGATCATTCATTACTCGGACTAATGCTGTTTCAGTGCTGTGCCTTTTCCTGAATCCTGACTGAAAAGTATCAAAGATGTTGTTATCTGTAAGCCTGGCTTCTAGCTGGTTGGCGACTGCTTTCTCGATAACTTTTGATAGGAATGGTAAGTTCGCCACAGGTCTGTAGTTGGTTACAGAATCAGGATCTAGTGATGGTTTCTTCAGGAGGGGTTTTATGATTGCTTTCTTTAGTTCTTCTGGGAAAAGTCCACTTTGCAAGGAGCACTGAGTGATTTTGTGAAGTGCTGGCCTGAACGGCGCTGGGCACTGCATTAAGGATCCAGTTGGGCCAGGATCCAGGTCGCAGGTAGTGGGGCGGAGACTTTGAATGAGAATTACAAAATCTTCTACACTCAGAGCGTCAAAGACTTGCCATGGTGGTACGGTAGTAGGTATATGCAACGTCCAGTGGTCAATTGATGTTGTTGGTGTAATGCTGGCACGGATGGTAGACACCTTGTTTGTGAAGAAGGCAGAGAATTCCTCACACCTTTCCCTGGAGTATGTGGTTGGGGCTTTTAGACAGGAAGGATTGCAAAGTGATTCCACTGTGTGGAAGAGTTGAGCAGCTCTGTTGTTGGCTGTAGATATTTTGTGCGAGATAAAGTCTGATTTTTTCTTGGTTATTGCTTGTTGGTATTGTCTGAGGTGTTGAACTAGGCTAGATTTGTGCTCCCCAGTCCCTGATTTACGCCACTGTCTTTCTAGTCTGCGCCCTTTCTTTTTTAGATCCATGATGGTTTTGTCAAACCAATTAGCTTTCTGCTTTTTGGTTGCTGATTTGGTGCGCCATGGGGCAATACTGTCAAGTGTTTCATATATCGTGTTGTTGTACTGGGTTACTAGAGAGTTTGGGTCCATTTGACTGTGGAGCAGATTTGTAAAATCCAGGTTGGCAGTTATCCTCTCCGGTGTTAATTTACTCAGGGGTCGGGTTTTGATTGTTTCTTTAGGGAGCTGCTTGATAGGGTGATGTTCAATAGTAAACTGTATTATGTGATGGTCTGACCACACCACTGGGGTTACTGTTATGTTACTAATGTCCATTCCGAGGTGGAACAGTAAGTCTAGCGTATGCCCTCCTCTGTGGGTAGCTGATTTTACAACTTGTGTGAAGCCTAGTCCACCCATGAGATTTATTAGTTCATTTGCATCTTGTGATTGAGTGTTATCAGCCCGGACGTTGAAGTCACCAAGGATGATCCATCTCGGATAAGACAGAGCCAGCATGGCCAGAAGTTCTGGGAATTCCTGTAGGAAAGGGTCAGCATCTCCGGGGGGACGATAAACCACAAAAATTTTGAAGCCTTTACCAGCTGAGATCTGGGCACCTATACATTCAAAGGACTTTGTTGAGCCAACATTCAGGGCCCTGAGCTGCAGAGTTGTTTTGCCACAAATTGCTACACCCCCTCCTCTGCGGTCTCGTCTTCCCTCACTTAGGACTGAGTAATTGTATGGGATGGTTGCTTCCAATGTGGGGCCCGCATTGGCATCAATCCAGGTTTCAGTGATGCATGAAAAATCGCATGTCTGAATAAGGTCCGCAATAATGGCTGTCTTATTGTTTATAGAGCGGGCATTGCAGAGCAATGCAGTGACTGCATGGGGCTTAGCATTGGCGACTGGGTTCACTGCCGGGGTGTTACTGCATCTCTGACTAGGGACATGGTAACTTCTGCTACTTTCAGCCTCTGATTTCCAGTAAACATCACTAGAGATCGCTGGAAAGTTCTTTTCTTTGAATGGACCTGGGTCCCTGAAGTTGGACTGAGACTGAGTGTGGCACTTTTTATGGCGTACGTTAAAAAGGGGCGCTGGGAAAAAAGGGCGCCGGGTTTTTAACGTTAAGCATGGCTAACGTTTAAAATTGTATTGTACTGTATTTCGTTTAAAATTATTGTTTTTTAAAGTTATAAATCATTAAATAATGTGCATTAAATCGGCAATTGTAAAAACGTTAATCTTTCGTTTAAATAGTGAAACGTATAATAACGTTTAAAAAAAAAATTACTAAGTAACCCTCCCTGTACCTACCCCTAACCCCTAGACCCCCCTGTTGATGCCTAAACCTAAGACCCCCCCTGTTGGTGCCTAAGTAACCCTCCCTGTACCTACCCCTAACCCCTAGACCCCCCTGTTAGTGCCTAAACCTAAGACCCCCCTGTTGGTGCCTAAACCTAAGACCCCCCTGTTAGTGCCTAAACCTAAGACCCCCCTGTTGGTGCCTAAACCTAAGACCCCCCTGTTGGTGCCTAAACCTAAGACCCCCTGTTGGTGCCTAAACCTAAGACCCCCTGTTGGTGCCTAAACCTAAGACCCCCCTGTTGGTGCCTAAACCTAAGACCCCCCTGTTGGTGCCTAAACCTAAGACCCCCCTGTTGGTGCCTAAACCTAAGACCCCCTGTTGGTGCCTAAACCTAAGACCCCCTGTTGGTGCCTAAACCTAAGACCCCCCTGTTGGTGCCTAAACCTAAGACCCCCCTGTTGGTTTTTTCATTTAAAAATAATGTAAAAAAAAAAAAAAAAAGTACTGTTTTTCGTTTAAAAATAATGTTTGGAAAAAAATATTGTACTGTTTTTCGTTTAAAAATAATATTTAAAAATGTATAAATCATTAAATAATGTGTAATCATGAGAAACAGTAATAAAACATTAAGTCTCCGGGCGCCGCTTTTAAAACGTTAGTTTTCTCCGGCGCCCTTTTTTCCTATCGGGCGCCCATTAAACGATATTTATTATAGGAGTGAATGGCAGCGCCCGATTTGTCCACTAGCCTCAGGCGCCCGAATTTACTGTTCCCCTTTTTATGGGCCTGCCCGCCTTTTTTACCTCTGTGCGTTTTATTTAAAATCCCTAGAGATTCCAGCAAATTAGATTGTTTTTTTCCAATGTGAGATGCAGCTCTCAATGGCCTGAGAGATAGTAAGAAGCTGGCTGTATAGATTAACATTGCTCTTTGGGAAGGAATGGGTTAAGTAAGCTCTTCCTTTGATTGTTGTTGTTTATCAGTGGGGGTAGACAAAAGCAAATGCTGGCCTTCAGAATCTGCTACAAGAGGTGTGAAAAGTCCATTGATATGCAGAAGCATGGGGCCTACTAAGGTTTACTTAGAAAGGCAATGGAGTCAATATAATTTCAGCCTCTGAATGCATTTAAAATATTTGTACAGTCTGCAAAAACGGATTGCCAGCTGAAAGATATTACTTCTGTTTGGGGGAGGAGGATGAATTCCCTTACCTTGGGAAGAAGACTTGGGAAGGTAGGAGATCTGCTTGCGGTGTTGCATGGACATGCTTTTTATTGTGTTGGTTTGTTTGAAGCTGTGGACCTCATGAGTATCCAGGTGGAGAAATCCTATTCCATTGTGTGTCCTTGTAGGAGTAGAGAAGGCTTTTGTTTGTTTGTGTGGATTATCAGCTTCCCAATCCCATGCAGGACTCCAAAACCAAGGTCAGCTACACATGACTTTCATGGTGAGTACAATCCAGCTTGTAACTTAGCCATCCATAAACTTCCACGTTTCCCAGAAGGTTCCAGTTGTTGCCAGAGATTTCATGGTGCAGAATCTGTAAGTATTTTTGTTCCTTCTGTGCATATATGTGATTAATGCTTCCCAGAGCCGAGACAAGGTGTGGAGCAGGTAAAAGGAGAGGCTGCCATCTTGAGCGCGCTCAGTATCTAATTAAACATAAGAAATCTAATATGGATCAAAAAAACCTGATGTTACGAATGAAAAAGGAAGAAGAGTTACACCCAGAAAAACAAGGTGAATTTCTAGACATGCACACATTTTATTGTGGTAAATAGCAACCCAAGTTAAAATCTTCATTGAGACCATTGGGAACCCGCGTACCCAGTTTATGTATCCAACGTAGTTCCCATTGTAGCATTTTAGTAATGTGATTTCTGCCTCTGATGCTGGGTTGTAGTTTTTGGAGCCCATAGACCTTCCAATTTTCTATCTTGCTCAGAGAACAAGTCAGGGAATGTGCCGCTACAGTAGTTAACACTTTGTTATCCTGATAGTCTCTATATGCCAATTTTAGATTTGAGCGATGTTTTTGAACTCTAAACTTCAATGGATTCTTTGTCTGGCAGAATATTATGAATATTATGAATATTCATTCGGGTTCTTGATGTCTTGCCCGCAGAGAGCGGGCAAAACATGAATTGGTCCAAAATCTCTCCCTGCCTAAGGGGGCACTGCCTTATTCAAATTGCACAAGGCTGGACTTGTACGTGTCATAACTTCCCCCACCTACAGTGAGGAACAAAACTCCCATGACACAAAGGTCCAGCGTCCATCATCTGAAAATCTTCGCCCGACAACATCCGGGCAGCCAGCGGGACACTGGCCCAAAATCTCCATCTTATTATTTCTCACAAAGGCCTCTGGCCGCATGGCAACCGCCAAAGACTTGCGATTGCCGCATGGACTACCAATAACGGTATTTGAACTGTATATTAAGACATTCTGTTTCTTTTCATCTCTATTCTCTTTCTATCAAACCAGTCTGTTCTGCCGGACAGGTATATCTATCTGTAGGCTGAATTAAGGTGTGTGTATGTAGTTTTAGAATAAAACTAACGATTTTATCGTTCAGTCTTGTGTCTGTTCTGGTCATCTGATTGCTGCTATAATGAATCTGCCCTCTGAAGAGTCAGTCATACTACCGCATTGTTTTATTATTTGCTTATAAATTGTTGATTTGCTAGCTAGGTTGTAAATAACCATTTCTTCCTTTTAGGAGTAGCTAGTTGGAGACTGTCTGCTCCATACAACCAGACAGTGGTGGCAGTGAATTTACCCGATTTCCGGCGCAAAATTGATATTTTTAGTTTACCGATTGTATATACACTCCAACCAATCTTAACCGTTTACTACGCACACAGTGAATTTGCCTCCAGCAGTCTCTAGTGCATGAGACCTGCATGGCAACCGTGGCCTAGTAATACGGGATTGGTGAGGGATTGTCCGATTACATATTGTCGGCAGCTGTGCGATCAATCTTCATTGTCAGTCTGTTCACCGTACTTCCTGCGTATGCTAATGGGAGCAGATTAGACGGGATTGGCATGCTCTGTCGCATTAACCTTCTTCCTCTGGCGATCCACCAACCGGTCTTCGTTGTCCGCCTGCACCCGTACTTCCTGCGTACGCTAACGGGAGCAGATTGGACAGGATCGCGGGGCTGTATTGTCACAAGTATCTTATGTTTTTACTTACAATGCCTTTACTTATGACGGCAGATGGTACTGGCAGCTGTCAGGCACTGCCATTGGAATGTCGGTGTCATGCACATACACCAATTTGTTTTTGGCATGGTGGGAGGAGAAGTATGTTTATGGCTCAGACGTACCCCATGGCAGGTGCCTCAGAAGATTATCCGGATTTGTTGGGGACGTCATGTTGTTCGGGACCGGGACTGCAAAGGCCTTTAAAAAGTTTATGAGCTATCTCAATGATGGAAAGAATAACATGCAATTCACCTATGAATATGGATAGGACCAAGTAGCTTATCTGGATCTGAACCTGATTGTACAAGATGGACACCTAATATCTAAAGGATATAAGAAACCCATTACAGGAAATAGTTTACTGCACCGAAAAAGCTATCATCCAGAGCATGTTTAAAGTCACTGCCGTATGGTCTATTTCTACGACTGAAACGGAAAATAAGAACTATGAGGATTACCGGGAACAGACAATAGAACTAAGATCAAACTTGGAAAAAGAGAAATACGACCGTGAACAATTAGATGAACTGATGAATAGAGCAGGTCAAGTGGACAGAAAAGATCTAATAGTGAGGAAAAGTAAAAGACAAGATAAGAGAGGAAAAGAGGAACGATTGGCCTTCACCTTTGAATATACTTTAGAGATTAGAAAAAGTATATTGAAAAACTGAAAAATCATAACGAGAGATCCCATTTTAGGTGAAGTATATAAAAAAAACCACCATTAATTACATTTAACAGCACCAACCTTAGGGAGCAGAATTACCAGTAGCGAGTTTAGATCCCATAGAAATTCAAGTTGGTTGGAACGTATGCAACTTACGTGTAATTATCAATGTGGACGCTGTTCAGTATGCCCTCAATTGGAACAAGGCAGAAGTTTGAAGGTGGGACCAGTTGAATTGAAAATAGACCGAGGACACTCATCACATGTCAAACAAAGTATGTGGTGTATGTAATCTGGTGCACATGCCTACGTTTTTACGTGGGCATGACCACCAGAAGAATAAAGGAAAGAATACAAGACCACATTATATCTATTGGCTCAGGTAGAGGCTTTCCACATCTAATTGAACATATCAAGACTGAACACCAAAGTAATCCTGGTCGTCTCAGGTTTGCTGGACTTGAACAATTAATGACTCTGTGGAGGGTGGAGCCGGCGCTCGATGCAGCTAGATGTGTCCTAACTGAGCTCCTGCATTGCCGCTTAATCCAGGACTAATATCCTCAACCACATTGCCTTTTTCTGCAGCCGACCACCTGGACTTAACTAAAGAACACCCCTGGAATACTTTTATTATCATGTCAAAGGGAAAGACTCAGAAAATGCCGGCAGAGATGCTAGCTTGCTTCCAGCGATCTGATCCCAAGATGGCACCGAGGCCTGCAGCCACGAGACCGAAATAGTGGAGCCTCATGATGACAGCTCATCCAGCGACACAGACCCTCCGCTGCTGGTCCCGATCGAACCAGAGGTAGAGGAACTTACTCTTGCTTTAATCTCCAGGCAGCCATAGCGGAATCTAAGACCTGCCTCACAACCAAGATTGAAGAAAAGCGTGTGGAGGTAGGCCTACTGCGCCAGGATCTAGGTAATCTCTACCCTGGAAGATCGTTTAAATCCTGTCCCAGGACAGATTCTGAGCCTCCAAACATAGGTACCGCTACTTGGGAAAAAATTGATGATATGGAAAATTGCCTTAGGCGTAACAATGTACAATTGAGCGGGCTACCAGAGGGGGAAGAGGGCGCGAATCCTGACATTTTTATGGAGCAATGGGTGAAAAATGTACTTGGTACAGAGGGTCTTTCTAATGCTTTTGTAATGGAGCGAGCGCATAGGATCCCAGGCCGTGTGCCACAGCCTGTTGCTTCTGCAAGGTCATTAATTGCATGTTTTCTTAATTTTAGAGATCGAGGCACTGTTTTGAAGCTAGCACGAGAGAAAGGAGATATTATCCAAATGCTAAAATTCAAAGTTTTTCCAGATTTCTCGCTTGCACTGCAAAAACGAAGAGCAACGTTTCTGTAGATTAAAAAAAAAAGCTTTGAGATAAAAGCTTTACTTACTCCATGATTTATCCAGCCAGACTTGGAATTGTTCATGATGGCAAGATCCACTTTATTGATAGCCCTAATGGAGCGCTACAATTCTTTGATCAATACCTCCGGGCTCTTTAAGAATCTTCTTTCTTTGCCTTTTTTGCATAAACTGAGTACTATACATGAGTGCAGGTGCAGACCTGCGTTGAATCTGGTTGAACTCGATGGACGTATGTCTTTTTTCAACCAAAATAACTATGTAACTATGAATATCCGATAGATATGTGATAACGACATCTAACGATACTCAGCTATCTATTGTATATTCATGTTTTATTGATCCAATGTGCAATCCAATGTGCGATCCTTTATGATGCAGAAATGGCTGTTACTAACCCCACCTTTTTTCTACAGGGCTACCTAATGTTGTAATGGTTGGCTGTTATAATATAACATGTTTATTATGTATTGATCCTAGCGGCCCTATATGTGCTAATGTGGCTTATCAGTGAGCCATGCTGCATACCCCTACTAGTGGAGTAATCTACACACCGACCAGCAATTTAGTTGCTATCAAAAACCTTTATCTAAGGTCCTGTTTTTCTTGCATCTACTGTTTGCAAATGTTCTGTTTATTGTACCTCCACCTATCTGCTACTGAACCAACTAATACTTTCTCTTTCAGGTGGAAGATGTTCGATGCAATACTGTTCCTTAGTTGCATGTTACGTTGGGGGGGGGGGGATGAGAAGACAATGTGGAGATGGCTGGGTTTTATGTGCAGTTAGAATTTGCTGAACCTTGACTTTGAACTCTCGTGTAATGTTTTCCCAATTACCTGATGGTTAGAAATCTTAGAATTCTATAGTGGAATGTGTGAGGGCTAGGAACCATAATGAAGCAAAATGTAGTTTTTGCCTTCACCAAGAAATATGATCCAGATATTCTCATATTGCAGAAACCCATTTAACTGCAGAAACCTCACCAAGGATTCACAGACATTGGATGGGGTGGTCCCAACACTCTGTCTATACCTCTAATTCTAGGGGGGTGTCGATACTTGTACATATGCGTTTAAAATGGGAACCTCTCTCCTTCAATATGTTCATGCAACAGTAGATTCCCTTCCTTTGAAATTGTTAGCAGTATATCTACCCCCACCCTTCCTTTGAAATTGTTAGCAGTATATCTACCCACACCCGCTTCATTAGAGGTGCTCCATCCAATCATTCCTTTATTGCTTAATGATGGTGGGACACATGTAATATGTATAGGGGTTTTTAATTGCACAATGAATGATGAAATAGATAGGCTCCCATGCATTACTGGCAGACGGACCCATAGACCTACATTACTCGCTGACTGGGCGAGATCCCTGGACTGGTCAGACGGATAGCGAGCCCTTAATCCAACTTTCTGTGCATTTTCTTGCTATAAGCCTGCTCAAAAATCACTATCTCATTTTGATCTAGACATTATGTATTCTAGTGTCAGTGGAATACTTAAATAGAGGGATTTCATATAATTCTCCTTCATTGTTATCTTTTATTTTTCGTTTTGTATTCTTTTTATTGAAATAAAACATAGACATATACAACAAACAAAGAACAAGGTATCCATGACAGTACAGCGAATGCAAAAGAACAGACAGGCAATTTTATAAGTCATACAAAAAGAGCAATTACAGACGACAATGAGGGTTCTGAAGCTCAACTAAATATATACTAGGAGGAAATCTGCACACAATGAATCCACAGGGATGGTAATTCAAAAATATACAAAGAGATGGGCAGAGGAATTCATCATCCCAACGTAGCAAGGAGAGAAATAATAAAGTATCACTAATGTTAGGGTTGATATCCAATTCAGGGGAAACTGACTCAACCACATCAAGCGACACTTTATGAAATTTAGAATGGGCACCCCGTCTTTCCCAGGTCAGTTTATAAAGAGGTATTGCCTGATTAACAAGCCGGGTCCACGTTTGAGCTGAAGGCTCAGAGTTACTTTTCCATTCTATAGAAATTGTTTTCTTCCCATAAAAGAGGAGCAGTCTCATTAGAAGCTTTTTGTGTTTATTGAGTGGTAGATCCCAGACCAGGCCCAAAATACAGGTTTTAAAGGATAATATGAAGGGAAAATTCAAGATTCAAGATATTTTGCATAAAAGTGAGAACTGTAGTCCAAAAGGCCTGTATATAACCCAACCCATATGTTTAAAGGAGCCAGGGTCAAGCCCATGTCGCCAGCAGGAGCCAGGAATACTCGGAGAGAATGTATTCAATCTAAAGGGAGTGTAATAGGTTTGATGGAACCATCAAAGTTGAATCAGTTTATCCCTGGAGGGGATCACGGATTTCATATAGTTTTCTTCAATGTCAGACCAATCATCTGAGGAAAATTCCTCACCCCAGGCTAACCATTTAGATCTGGACATAATATCTTTGTGCAAATATTTGTATTCAATAAGGTTGGAATAAAGTCTAGAAATTAGCTTGGAGGAGTCATTAACCAGAAGCCATTTCTCTACTACACCAGGGGAAAGCGCTACATTAAGTCCACCAAATTGGGAAGAGGACGCATGGCGGAGTTGGAGATAATGAAATCTGGCAGAATGAGGCAACTTAAATTCAGAGGACAGCTGAGACCAAGATTTAAAACAATCATTATGAAATAATTGATTAACATATTTAATCCCTTTAGAGACCCAAAATCCTATATCCTGCATAGAAAAAACTCATCCAAATTAGGATTACACCAAAGGAGGGAACTAGGGGAACAATTCTGTTTGTTTTCCCCGGTGATCTGTTGAGCCTTATAGAAAATGTTAATAGAGAAGGACATAATAGAAGATCCCACTGTGGAGGGAGGGTGGCCACGGTATATGAGATTACAAAGGGCCTCATAAGAAGAGGTGCAATCAGCCTCAGTGTCCAGGGAGGAGTCATTTCTAATATTATGAACCCATCTGAATAAGTATGAAAGCTGGGAGGTGATAAAATACAACTGGAAATGCGGTAGGGCCAAACCACTCTTATAAACTGGGAGACGAAGGGTATCTAAAGAAAGCCTTGAAGGTTTTCCAGCCCACAGGAAAGACTGTACCATAGAGTTGATTTTGGAAAAATAGGATGTAGGGATGCAGCAGGGAGCCATTAAGAGAACATATAATAGTTTGGGGGTAATGATCATTTTAATAAGGTTGACTCTGCCCAACAAATCTAAAGGTAAATTGGTCCATTTTTTTAAATTTCCCTTCAACATTAGATAAAACAGGTAATAAATTGTTATTGATAAAAGAATTGTTGTGCCTCGAGATTGTTATCCCCAAATATTTAAAATGAGGAACAAGTTTGAAGGGGAAGATCAGGGGGGATTGCAGAGAGAGAATCATCATCTACCGGCAGCTTCACATGCATCGCATAATGACGCATTAGCAGGCGCCGCCACTATGAGGCTTTTCCTGATTGCGTCATTATGCGACGCAGTGGACCGAGCGAGAGGACGGGCCGCGCAGCTTCCAGGCAGCACGCTGGGACCTTCTACAACCATGGAACAGGTGAAATGTCCTCTATTTACCTTCCGCTGCGCCAACTCTGCATTAAAAATGGCAGCAGAACAGGTAGTCTCGACTTAAGGACGGATTCAGGTTAAGAACGAGCCGACAGTCCCTATCTCGTTCGTTTACCGAGGACTACCTGTATTTCGTCAGGGCCATGCACTCTGGTGTGCGACTGGGCTGGATTGTGGCTTCATTGTGTGAAAATGGTGGTAATCAAGCAAACCGGTTACTGAGGGCTGGAGGAAGCCCCAGGTAAGTATAAATCATTTTCCTTTAAAGTATCCCTGAGACAGGGGAAAAAGTTTTAATTTACTTACCAGGGACTTTCTCCAGCCCCTCGTAGCCTCAGCGAGAGTTTAGAAAAAAATTGGGGGGGGGGGGGGGGTGGTTGGTGATACTGGGCCTAGGGTGGAAAAAAGTACAAATCCGGCCCTGAATATACCCAAACGGTAGGCATCCTGAAATGTCTGAAGAAGGGCTTGAGAGGTAACCGATCTGCTTTTAATATACCATTCAGAAGATATACCGTCTGGACCTGGGGATTTGTTTATTTTAAGGTTCTTAATTGTGGCTAGAACCTCTGTGAGTGTAATAGGGGCATCTAGTAATTTACAGTCCTCCTCATCAAGGGCTGGTAGATGACATTCTTTCAGAAAACTGGACAAAGAGGAATGGTCACACTCTGGGTTAGCTTTATAAAGTTCACTATAAAACAAATGAAAGGTCTCTAATATATCTATAGAGGACGAGAATTCAGTACCTGAAGAGGAGACAATTCTCGGAATAGTAATGGGAGAACATTGAGCCCGAACCATAGAAGCTAACAGTTTACTGGATTTATTTCCGAATTCAAAAAAAGTTTAGACAATATAAAATTACAACGTTTAGCTCTATTGAGTAACTTGGTTTCATGATCACGCCGCGCCTTAGCCCAAGCAGAGTAATTCTCATGGGAGAGAGATTGCTGAAACAGCGTTTGAGCGTTCGTCATAACAAATTTAGTACGTGCAATAAAAGCTTCATCATTTTTTAGGGTAATACCTTTAATATGAGAGAAATGGCCACGAAGAGCTGCTTTAGATGCGTCCCAAACTATGTAACTATGCCGGAAGTAGAGGTACTGGGGTTTAGGCGCCAATATTCTCCCATTTGAGTAGTACAATAATTGAGAACTACTTCATCGTATAGCCATAGCTGACCCATCCTCCAGCCACCAGGGTTCCTCAAGGGACCTCCCATAATGGTACACATGAGGAGGGAATGGTCAGAGATCCCATGAGGAAGATAATCTACAGAATTAACCTTATTGAGAATGTCATGGGAGTCCAAGACTAATGGAGAAACAACTCCCTTCCTTTCATATTGCCGGGACAGAAACCGGCAAACTGGTGAATTAGCAGGTGTCCAGCAAAGGAGGAATTGCTAATAGCTGCCACCTGCATAACCCTAGTTATGAAAAGAGAAGGGTGAAAAGCATGAACTTAAATGCTCATAGGCTTGAAGGAGTGTTTATGTATCTTTGTATGTGTCAAGAGTGGTGCAACTAAATATTTTGAATGAAAAAATGTTTTGGTTTGGGTCCGCTTTAAGCTTTTTCATATGGTCAAAAACTAACTGCCTCTTAATGGGATGATTCATTCCCCTGACATTCCAGGAGACAATTTTGAACTCACTCATTGTAGATAGCTAGAAATAAAACATATACCGTGCAGGAGAACAGTAAGAAACCTGGTTGTTGAGGATAAGTAGGACTGTCATGGATATAAAAACAACACAGAAAAACAAAACCCCCCAAAAAAACCCCACCCAAAACCCACCTCGCAAGTTGCCCTAACTACAACCCGGTTTTGTCCCTAACATAAACAGCATTCAAGAGCAGATAACCAGAGATAAACTCCAGAACCCCAGAAAGGATACATGTGCTCATTATATTAGAGGAACATGTATAGCAATCACAGCAAAAAAACTGAAATTTAAAGAGGTATATCTTCTAGGGAAAAACAGCACCCTGCATACATACACAGCATATTATAACATAGAAGTCAGATAAACATATAGTAGAAAAAAGCAAATAATACACTGAGGATATGCAATGTAAAAAAACATAATAAACTGAAAGGTTAAATTGGGGAAAAAAATCAAATTCAAAAATAACCAGCAAAGAATTAACCCTGGCCATATAAAATATTAACAGAATACTTGTAGAAACGTGAAATGGAAATGAGGAACCCCAGTCCAAGTATAACAACAAAAGGTGTCCGCAGCCTAAAGATGGAAACCTGTCATGATTCTAATGCATTGGTGTGCAATGCAAGGGAATCGCAACGAAGATTGTTCTGTCACTATGCAAGAAACACTGAAACTGGAATTAAAGGAATAAATATAAAGATTTATTGTAAACAGTCACAAGAGATAAACAGCATAAATGTTGTACATTAAGCTCATGTACAGAGTTATGCAACTAAACTGTTAAACATGATTCTATCATGCATAGAATCAAACAATCAGGACTCATAAACAATTAGCATTAAGTTTATGCAGAGAATCATACAATCAGGACGCATAAATAATTAGCATTAAGTTTATGCAGAGAATCATACAATCAGGACGCATAAGCAATTGACATTAAGTTTATGCAGAGAATCTAACCATCAGGACGCATAAACAATTAGCATTAAGTTTATGCAGAGAATCATACAAACGTCAGGCTATTAGTATAAGCAATGGTGCAACTGGAAACTAACACAGTAGCAGAAACTATCAGGGATTGTATATGCTATGGACCCCCTGCATATAGGATAATATGCAAAGGTATCCCAAGCATAACAATAGTGTGCACACTGAACCCCGAACCTGACTAATATATACACATGAAAATAATATACCCTATTTACAAAGGCAGAGCATCAGAATATAATCGGCAGGCAACGGAACTTCATACATGCAGGGTCAAACCAGAGAAACAAACAAGATACAATCGCTTAGGCAAAGGGTTAGTCAAATACAGCAAACAGGTCAAACACGGTAAGAGCAGATACAAGGCTGAGCAAGACAGGAAGGCTAGGACTCAGGACCAGGAACTGACATTGATGAGCTAGCACAGAGTGGTCTGTTAAAGCAGCTTATATAGTGTGCAAGAAAGTCAAATGACAAAGTCCAGGTGATCACAGACCTGCCCTCATTAAATCTGCAATAACAGTTTCTGTGAGAGAGACCTCTGCTGGTGGCAGAGAATATTTCCGGCTGCTGCAAACACTGAGGACACAAAGGACATCTGCTGGCGAAATGGAGGAAGTTCATCAATAGTTCAGGAAATTTGCCAGCAGATGCATTTTGTGACAAAACCATTCTGAAGAGCATCTGAATATCGTGTATCCAGGTAGAACCTCTCAGAATATGAGAAACCTGAGAGAGAGGGAAACTCCATAAGGCAAAACAATCATGCAGCAGAGACAGGATTAACGGGGTCTATTATTATTACGAGAGGCTCTGCCGGCCAGATTGGATCCGATTGATTCCAGCCACAAAGCAGCTTCACGTGGAGTGGAAAATAATAAAGTTTTATCTTCATAAATGACACATAGCTTGGCAGGGAAGAGCATACTATACTAGATCTGCTTGTCACATAGGAGCTTTTTTCACATCCACGAAAGCTATCTGCTGTTTTTGGACATCTACAAAAAAGTCCTGGTATATTTGAATTGTAGCATCATTGAACGTTAGGGGAGCTTCATGCAATCTGGCAGCTTTAAAAATAGAGGTTTTATCCCGAAAGTTCAAGAATTTTGCAATTAGAGGCTGAGGGGACACGCCAGGTTTAGGTGGGCCGCTAGGAATTCTGTGAGCTCTCTCAATTGAAAAGGTATGGGAGGGGGAAAATTCAGGGAGCGAGTCGGTGAGCCATTTTTCCAGGAATACCTCTGCCTCAGGGCCTTCAGCTTTTTCTGGAAATCCCACAAATCTCAGGTTGCTTCTTCTTGATCTATTCTCCAGATCAGATAGGTTAAAGTAGTGATCATCAGAGATTTTGCCATAATAATTAAGATCAGAGCGTAAAGGTCTCATATCGTCCTCTAAATCACTTATACGTTTCTCAGCCTCACCCGATCTATCCTTCAGATTCTGCATGTCTCCTTTCCAGGGCCGGCCCGCTCATGAGGCAGGGTGAAACATTTGCCTCAGGCGGCAAACTTCTAGGGGCGGCACCCGCTCGGGGGGGCCGGCCGCCGAGCCGGAGGGGTAGCGGGCAGGTCGGGGGTATTGGGCCTAGCGGTGGGGAGGAGGGTCGGACCCCCCCCTCCCTCGCCTGGGTCCCCCGATCTGTGCTCCCCTCCAGCTGTAATTAGGAAGCAGCCGCTTGCAGATCGTAAGAGGCAACGGGCGGGGAGGACTCACCTTTTCCGTGTTCCAGCGAGCGCTCCACTGACGTCACTTCCTGCATCGCCGCCCACTGTATTGTAAGTAGACGGCGATGCAGGAAGTGACGTCAGTGGAGCGCACGATGGAACGCGGATAAGGTGAGTCCTCCCTGCCCGTGCCTCTTACGATCTGCAAGCGGCTGCTTCCTAATTACAGCTGGAGGGGAGCGCAGATCGGGGGACCCAGGCGAGGGAGGGGGGTCCAACCCCCCTCCCCACCGCTAGGCCTAATACCTCCGACCTGCCCGCTACCCATCCGGCTCGGCGGCCGGCCCCCCCGCACCCACGGACGGGCAGGGGGGGAAGGGGGCGGCAGCAATTTTCTCTTAAATTTGCCTCAGGCGGCAAAAAGTCTAGGTCCGGCCCTGCTCCTTTCACATATGAAAGTTCCACCTGCGTAGTATCTACTCTCCCTGTAAGGGAGGCTTTCAAATCTGCTATGGCTTCTAAAAGCTGCAGCCTGGAAGGTTCCTCCTCGTGTGCATTAAGATCATCTGCTACACAGGATTGCCCGGGTGAGCTCTTATCACTGCCAGGAGGCCAAGAACGAGATCTCTGCTCTTTCGGGTAAAGAGGTGGGGGAGAAGGGCTATCAGCCCGATCTTCACTCACGGAGTTCAAGGGCAGGGTGTCATCAAGGGAGGATTGTTGCTGCGTGTGAGCATGGCCCGGAGTATCGGCGCCATCTTGCCCTCCATTGTGCGCATACTGGGCCAGCCATTCTGTGATGGAGGATGCCTTGACGTCGCCTTTCTTCAGCGGTATAATGAAGCCTGGAGCAGGGGAGAACTCTGCAGAGGGAGAACGATGTGAAAGCAGATGATGGGAGCGCAGGATACCGGCAGGATATGCGGGATAAAGCGGAGCTCAAGTGCCGAGCATCTTCTTGGTCAGGCCACGCCCCTTATTGTTATCTTTAACTACCTACCAGGAGACTATACGACCAACTTGGAAGTTAAATCCTTTTTGGTTTGGTCTTTTCCTACAACCAGATCACACAGTTGAACAAATTACTCACAATTTTTCTATAAACACTGATACTAGTACTAATTCAATAGTATGGGATGCTTTCGAATTCGATTTGAGGAGCTGCTTACATTCTACAATGAGCTTGATTCACTAACCGGTGCTAAGCCGTTTAGTGAGCCTTAAGACATAGTGGGCCTTATTGGTGCCTTAGCAGAGTTAAAGGGCCTTATCAGAGTTAAGGGCCTTATTGGTGCCTTAGCAGAGTTAAGGGGCCTTGTCAGAGTTAAGGGGCCTTATCAGAGTTAAGAGGCCTTATCAGAGTAGCATAGCGAGCGCTACGAACATATGCCTGCTAATTGGCAATGACAAGAGCTCCACTCATCCTACTCTGAGCCCCTGCGGGTCCAATCACTTTAAAGGACATTATCCCCGTTCTTTGATTAGCCCAATAAGCTGCCTGTCACTTGACATGCACAGACAACCTCAAGAATCAGAATTCCTCACTGACTCTCACTACTCTGCGTCCCTCATCACTTCACTTTGGTTCCTGCTCCTATTCTCTGCAGAAGTGGTATTTCCTCTTAAATACTTCTTAGTGATACTTTCTGTTGCATTATATTCTTGGGGAATATGCTCTATAGTGTGGGTCCCCAAGCTGTGGGCCGTGGCCCACTGGTGGTCCGTAGGCAGTTTTCTTTTGGGCCGCGGCGGGTCTGTCAGCTCGCCCCCCAGGGCTGCCGCTCCTGTTACCTTATGAGCGGGCGGCCGCTTCTTGTCTTATATTCCCCCAGGCGCCGCTCTCCTGTCTGCAGCATCTCGTATTACAGCAGCGCTTCTGTAAGGAAGGGAAGGAGACAGGGCAGCAGTTCCCATGGTAATGGTGATGCATATTGCCGCTACAGGAAGCCGCTGCCCTGCTTCCTTCCATTCCTTACAGCAGCCGCGCAGGAAGTGCTGCTGTAATACGAGATGCTGCAGACAGGAGAGTGGCGCCTGGGGGAGTATAAGAGAAGAAGCGGCCGCCCGCTCATAAGGTAACAGGAGCGGCGGCCGCGGGGGGGGGGGATGGTCTGGGGGCACTACCTACCCATACTAGGGCACTATACTGGCCACTATACTAGCTATATACTGGGCACTATGTTAGCTATATACTGGCTACTATACTAGCTATATACTGGGCATTATGCTAGCTATATACTGGGCACTATGCTAGCTATATACTGGGCACTATACTAGCTATATACTGGGCACTATACTAGCTATATACTGGGCACTATGCTAGCTATATACTGGCCACTATACTAGCTATATACTGGGCCCAATGCTAGCTATATACTGGGCACTATACTAGCTATATACTGGGCACTATACCAGCTATATACTGGGCACTATGCTAGCTATATACTGGGCACTATACTAGCTATATACTGGGCACTATGCTAGCTATATACTGGGCACTATGCTAGCTATATACTGGGCACTATGCTAGCTATATACCTGGCACTATGCTAGCTATATAGTGGGCACTATACTAGCTATATACTATGCTAGCTATGCCGCCGCACCCCAGCCCCCCTCCCCCCGTAACCCGCTGCGCATGACACTGTCCACTAGGTCGCGCGCACACATCCCCGCCCCCCGGGAGAAAAATTTGCCCAGAAAGTGGCTATAGTTATGCATAGGTATCTTACTTTGTGTTTACAAAGTGTAAGGTTCGTAGTTGACCATTCCAAAGGAGCAAGGATATGGGGGGAGGGGGGGGGGGTAAGGCAGAAGGAGGGGAGGGAAGGGGGGGTATGAGGTATGGGAAAAGGGGTAGTACTAGGGGAGGGTAGTAGGACAAGGGGATGGGAGGATTACATAACCAACATTAAACAAGAAAAACATGGCAAAACCATTAACGCTTTTTAACTGGTGAAGTCAGAGATAATATTTCCACACATATATAAATTGATCTGCGTAGGGTCTATCACTTTCTCTAAATATATTGCTTGGTAGCACATAGGTATTAGGACATTCATTAGAACATGCATTACCCCTTAGTACAATTAGATAGTAAATTCTGAAAAACGACTCTCCTCTTATAGCAGGTTATATAAACATTAACGTGTGTCTCCAACTGATTTCAGAAAGGATTTGGCCTTATCTGACTCTCTGTAATCTTCCCAGATGGCCCATCTGTTTACAAACGTTTCTTGATGGCCCTGAGCTGTTAGACAAATGTCATCTAATCAGGTGCGAAAAGACGTCAGTGACTGTGGGAGTTTCAGGAGAGCACCATTTTCTGGCAATCAGGGTTCTAGCTGCAGTAATGGCCCATACTCATGGGCTACTTTTGTGCCTTGTCGCCAGCACACGGGAGCGTGTGCGCGACAGCTCGTCGCCAGGTCCCTCCGCGTACACGCGCGGAAGAGGGATTACTGAAGCGACGGAAGCTGTCGCCTACATTCCCCCCCCCCCCCCCCCCCCGCCGGAAGCGCCGTGAATTCTTTATTGGTTGCTGTTGCTAGTCCGCATACTCACGCGGACTAGAGACAGTTGCGGCGAAGTTGCACCGCCGCCAATCGCCTGGCGACAGCAGCGACGAGCAACGGTTCGGGGTGAGCGCCTCATACTCACGGGCGACTTGTCGCCGCAACACGCGCGTGCCACGTGGTTGCGGCGACAATTGTAGCCCGTGAGTATGGGCCATTAGGATGAATCTGAAAATAGA
The DNA here is from genome assembly GCF_040937935.1 of Hyperolius riggenbachi. NCBI lineage: Eukaryota > Metazoa > Chordata > Amphibia > Anura > Hyperoliidae > Hyperolius > Hyperolius riggenbachi. The sequence goes on from NC_090650.1 coordinate 174,903,250, forward strand.
ACCCTTGATAGAGGAAAATGAACCATGAATGGCAGATAGTAAAGCCACTGCTGGAGATGGGGAAATGGAAGCAAGGTACAGTTCCTTATGTAGCTCAAATACTTTGGCCCAAAAGTACTGTAGTTTACTGCACTCCCACCATATGTGCATATATGTTCCCTTATGTATATTACATCTCCAACATAGATCGGAGGTTGTGGATTAGAATTTACTCAATCTAACTGGGTCCCTGTACCATCTCGAGAAGATTCTATAGTTTCTTTCTTGACGTTTAGTGGAAATTGAGAGTTTGTGTGAGAGTATAAACACTTTTCCCAGGTCTCAGCAGGTAGGGGTGTTTCCAAGTCTTTGTCCCAGGTATCTGTTATTTTTATAAGATGCTGTTCAGACCCCCTGGAGATGAGTAGGTTATATAACTTGGAGAGGGTATGTTCTACCTTGTCTGTTTGTGAACATAAATTCTCAAAAGGAGTCAGGGACCTGTGAATATTAGATTTAGGTTGTAGGGAGTTATAGAATTTGTCTAACTGAAATTTAGTAAGCCATGTGTGCCTATAATTGAGAGTTGTAATGGGCCAGTCTGCCATGTCTTTAATACCGTGCTGTGTTAGGTAATGCCTGATTTGTGGCCATACTGATCTGTTGTTACCTAGGACTGAGGGGGCTCCCAGACCTGTTTGGAAATCTGGGTTGTCCAGCAGGGGAGTGAGAGGACTGGGCAAGGATGAGAGATTGTAGGTTTTGTATAATTTGTCCCATATAGTGATAGTTTTCCCAACCCAAAAAGGTAGGTTGGCAACTGAAGGTCTCTCTGTTTTGGTTGACCATAGTAATGATCCCTCCTCAAGTTCTATCCACTGTTTTTGGTTTCTGCCTTGGAACCAATCGATAATCAGGAGTAGCCTTGCGGCTTGGTAATATTTTGTTAAGTCAGGGAGTCCAACACCACCTGCTTCTTTAGGTCTTGTAAGAAGACTGAAATTAGTCCTTGGTTTCTTCCCCTCCCAAATGAATTTGATGAAGGCTGATTTAAGGGTTTTTAGTATGGAGCATGGAATGTGTATTGGGGAAGCCTGGAATACATATAGAAGTCTGGGGAGGACGTTCATTTTCAAAACGTTTGTTTTGCCCAGCCATGACAAACGTAAGCTGTTCCATTTGGTTAGGTCATGTTGTATCTTAAGTATAAGCGGGATATGGTTCAGAATGAGCAATTTGGTTAGATCTGTGGCTATGTTAATACCAAGGTATTTGATGTGGTCAGATTTCCATCTAATGGGGAAGGACTGTTTTAGGGTCTTTCGTGTTTTGTTTGGGAGAGAGATATTTAGAGCCTGAGTTTTGGATATGTTCATTTTACAATTACTAATGGCAGAGAATTTTTCAACTTCCTGTAAGAAGTTTGGGATGGAGATGAGTGGGTTTGTCAAGTATAGGAGTAGGTCATCTGCATATAGGGCTAATTTAAATTCTTTGCCGCGGGATGTAAAGCCTGAGATGTTGGTGTTTTTTCTTATGGCAGTTGCAAAATGCTCCATGCATAATACAAATAATAATGGTGACAGGGGGCACCCCTGCCTTGTTCCATTATGGATGTGGAAGGCATCCAACAGGACCCCGTTTGACTTAACTCTGGCAGTGGGACCCCGATATAATCTAAGGATTCTGTGTAAAGCCTTCTAACCTAGTCCCAAATTTTCAAGTACACGGCTAAGGTAGCCCCAGTGCATCCTGTCGAATGCCTTCTCTGCATCAACTGATAGGAGACACAGGGGTACCCCCTGTTTTTGCGCTTTAGCGATCAGGGATGTAGTTTTGAGAGTGTTGTCTCTCGTTTCACGAAATTGTGTGAACCCCACCTGGTCAGTATGCAATATCCGTGGTAAAGAAGGTTTTAATCTTTCAGCTATAAGCTTGACAAATAATTTGATATCAATGTTAATTAAAGAAATAGGTCTATAGTTGCTGCAAGTCGTATGATCTTTATCAGGTTTTGGTATAACAGTAATATATGCCTGTAGTGACCGGGTAGGGAAGTGGGTGTCTGGTGGGATAGAGTTGAATGAGGCCAATAAGAAGGGGATTAGATCTGGGGCGAGGGCCTTGTAGAAGGCGACAGTGAAGCCGTCTGGGCCTGGGCTTTTCCCGACCTTCAGGGATCTTATTGCTGTGAGAAGTTCATTGTCAGTAAAGTCTTCCTCTAGGGCCGTGATCTCCTCTTGTTCAGGGTGAGGAATGTTAGAAGATTGTAAGTATTCATCTATTTTACTGTCTAACTTAGTCTAAGGAAGTTGGTGATATTTGCCACGGATTGAGTATAGATCTTGGTAGTATAATTTGAAGATATCAGCAATCTCAGTGGGTTTAGTCTTAAAGAATTATCCTTTTCTCTAATGGTGGGGATATAGGTGGAGGGTTGTTTAGGGTGTAAATAATTTGCCAACATAGTCCCGCATTTATCACCTTTTTCGAATAGCATGCCCTGAAATCTCTCCCTTTCTCTAAGGAATTTTTGGTCTAACAAAGTTAGCAGTTTCTATCTGGTGTTTGATAGCTGAAGGGAGATACAATCGTCACTTCCCCTATTATTTTTCAGTTGTTGTTCTAAGGTAGAAACCTCTGTGTACAGGGTATCAATTTGAGCTGTTCTTTCTTTTTTAAGCCTTGCACCATGAGAGAATAGTACTTCTCTCAGGGTGCATTTAAAGAGAATCTGTATGCACAAAATGAAGTATAAACAAACATCCCTGTCTGTTTGGGGTCATCTCCTAGCCCCCTCTGTAATATTTTTGCTGCTCTCCGCTGCAATAAAGAGGGTAAAAAAACTGTTTTATAAACTGTTTTGTAAACAGAAAAGATGGCCACCAAAACAGGAAGTACATCAGCAGAGCAGTGAACTCAGTTAATAAACAGTGAGTACACAGAGAATTCAGTGAGTTACACATTGAATTCAGTCTCCAGAGGTTATGTGCAAGTTTTGAAAGATCTCTGTGTCAATGAAGCATGACAAGCTGTGTCTTGGTTCTGCACTCGTGGCAGCCTGACAGGCAGCTTCCTCCTCAGCCAGCTATTCTTTGTTCAGTTTATCAGTCTGTGTTTATCAACCTCACAGATAGCAGACAACAGTAAGAGCAGGGACATTGTCTGTGAGGAATAATCATCACAGGAGCACTGGAGGGGCTTGGAAGGAGTTAACTTGTTCACATTACTGAAGAGTTGGCAATCTTCCAGACACAGCCGACATATCCGACAGGGGAAAGAGAAGTTGATTTATTACAGAGATGGTGCAAGTAGAAAGTGCTGCAGGAAGCCAGAGCACAATGGAACAGCCTTAGGAACTTTAAGGATAGGAGAAATACTGCTAACATTTTTGTTACAGAGTTTCTTTAAGAGCTTCCCATTTTAGAGGGGCAGCTGTTTCATCATTTGCATGGTTTGTGAGAATTCTGTGATGTTTTTTTCAGGGCATCTAAACATTCTAGATCTTTCAATAAGTTATTGTTTAGACGCCAATGGAAACCGGAACTAGTAAAAAAGGGCGCACAGGGATAGTGGACAAAAAGGGTGCCGCCATAGACTGCAATGCAAAATATCGGCTATTCGGCGCCCGACAGGAAAAAGGGCGCACGAGAAATAGCGGTTACAGGGATCGTGTTAACAAAGGTTTTCGTTTACAGGATAAAGTTTATAACAAATATCGTTTACAAGTTCGTTTAGACTTTGTATTATACTTATTTTTTCGTTTGTAAATTTCGCTTATATGGGTTTTAACTAGGTTTTTTCGTTTTAAAAATGCGCTTATAAAACTATAACAACTAAAATTTCGTTTACACTTCTTTTATCATTTAAAATTCGTTTTCATATGTATAATGCTTAAATAACGTTTCGACAGCTGATTGTATTAGAAATACATCGCTTTTGGTATTAACTTTGTTTTTACACTTCTAATGCGTTGATTATAGTTACTAAAATATCGCTTTAAATATTACTGTTATTTTAAGATTTCTACGTGATTTTAAGGCTAGTTATTCTATTACAAATATATAAATTATTTTATTCATGTTATTTGGAGTGAAGTATTTTAAGGATTAAATATATTATTGTTTATATATGTTTAGTGTGTTTTGTGCAGTGGGGATGGTTAGGTTTAGGCATTACTAGGGGGTCTAGGGGTTAGGGATAGGTACAGGGAGGGTTAGGACCAGGGTGGTGGTTAGTTTTAGGCACCACCAGGGGGGGTCTTAGGTTTAGGCACCAGAAGGGGAGTCTTAGGTTTAGGCACCAACAGGGGGGTCTTAGGTTTAGGCACCACCAGGGGAGTCTTAGGTTTAGGCACCAACAAGGGGGTCTTAGGTTTAGGCACCAACAGGGGGGTCTTAGGTTTAGGCACCAACAGGGGGGTCTTAGGTTTAGGCACCAACAGGGGGGTCTTAGGTTTAGGCACCACCAGGGGAGTCTTAGGTTTAGGCACCAACAGGGGGGTCTTAGGTTTAGGCACCAACAGGGGGGTCTTAGGTTTAGGCACCAACAGGGGGGTCTTAGGTTTAGGCACCACCAGGGGAGTCTTAGGTTTAGGCACCGCCAGGGGGGTCTTAGGTTTAGGCACCACCAGGGGAGTCTTAGGTTTAGGCACCACCAGGGGGGTCTAGGGGTTAGGGATAGGTACAGGGAGGGCTCTGTATGAGAGTAAGGTTAGGTATAGTTATAGTACAATATATGTAATATATACAATTTATTACATTATGTGTATTTACACAAAGGGGGGTCTAGGTGTGAGAGATAGGGATAAGATGAGATATCTGTGACCCTAAAGTTAGGTATAATTGTAGTAAAATACCTGTAAAACCTACCATTCTAGTACTATGCTTAATACAAGTGTAAATATCGTTTTTTCTATAGACGCTATTTGACGTTTCATTTCAGAATTCGTTTACTGTTATAGACGGTATTTTGCCATTTCATTTCCGTTTATTTAACGTATTTAGCACTAAATTATCGTTTATAACCTCTTAAACGAAAAATACGGTTTTGCATTCAAACTTCTAATTTCGGCTACACCCCGCGCCCTTTTTTCCAGGCGCCCTTTTTTGATATACGCCTGGTCTGACCATGCCCCAGTATTCTGTACAATCAGAATCTTTGAGAAGTCCCGTGCAGGTTTCCATGCGTATATCAAAAAAGGGCGCCTGGAAAAAAGGGCGCGGGGTGTAGCCGAAATTAGAAGTTTGAATGCAAAACCGTATTTTTCGTTTAAGAGGTTATAAACGATAATTTAGTGCTAAATACGTTAAATAAACGGAAATGAAATGGCAAAATACCGTCTATAACAGTAAACGAATTCTGAAATGAAACGTCAAATAGCGTCTATAGAAAAAACGATATTTACACTTGTATTAAGCATAGTACTAGAATGGTAGGTTTTACAGGTATTTTACTACAATTATACCTAACTTTAGGGTCACAGATATCTCTCCTTATCCCTATCCCTCACACCTAGACCCCCCTTTGTGTAAATACACATAATGTAATAAATTGTATATATTACATATATTGTACTATAACTATACCTAACCTTACTCTCATACAGAGCCCTCCCTGTACCTATCCCTAACCCCTAGACCCCCCTGGGAAGCAGTAGATTTGGGCGCATGAGACAAGTGGACAAAAAGGGCGCCCCATTCACTTCCATTATAAATATCGTTTAATGGGCGCTGAACAGGGAAAAAAAGGCGCCAGAGATTTTTAAGGATTTATAACGGCGCCCGGAGATTTTTAAGGATTTATAACTATGTTTGTGATGATTTAAGTTTACAAAATGAGCCCGTGACGAATAACGTTTATGAAGATACTAAATCACTATTTCTAAAACATTTCTAAAACATTATTATCCACCCAAAAAAATAATTTACATTTTTTTCTTTACATTTTTTATTTATTAATGTCTGTAAAACATTATTATCCATAGGGGGTTTTAGGTTTAGGCACCAACAGGGGGGTCTTAGGTTTAGGCACCAACTGGGGGGTCTTAGGTTTAGGCACCAACTGGGGGGTCTTAGGTTTAGGCACCAACAGGGGGGTCTTAGGTTTAGGCACCAACAGGGGGGTCTTAGGTTTAGGCACCAACAGGGGGGTCTTAGGTTTAGGCACCAACTGGGGGGTCTTAGGTTTAGGCACCAACTGGGGGGTCTTAGGTTTAGGCACCAACAGGAGGGTCTTAGGTTTAGGCACCAACAGGGGGTCTAGGGGTTAGGGATAGGTACAGGGAGGGTTTTTAATAAACGTAAATATAAGTTTCACTTTACAAATAGGGAAGATTAACGTTTTAAGAATTGCCGATCTCATACACATTATTTAGTGATTTATAAATTCTTAAAACACTATTTATAAACGAAATTCTACACAATATTTCTATAAACGATATTTTCCATTTATCGTTTATACCACGCGCCCTTTTTTCCCGACGCCCTTTTCGTACGTACGCACCCCCCTGGTGGTGCCTAAACCTAAGACTCCCCTGGTGGTGCCTAAACCTAAGACCCCCCTGGCGGTGCCTAAACCTAAGACTCCCCTGGTGGTGCCTAAACCTAAGACCCCCCTGTTGGTGCCTAAACCTAAGACCCCCCTGTTGGTGCCTAAACCTAAGACCCCCCTGTTGGTGCCTAAACCTAAGACTCCCCTGGTGGTGCCTAAACCTAAGACCCCCCTGTTGGTGCCTAAACCTAAGACCCCCCTGTTGGTGCCTAAACCTAAGACCCCCCTGTTGGTGCCTAAACCTAAGACCCCCCTGTTGGTGCCTAAACCTAAGACTCCCCTGGTGGTGCCTAAACCTAAGACCCCCCTGTTGGTGCCTAAACCTAAGACTCCCCTTCTGGTGCCTAAACCTAAGACCCCCCCTGGTGGTGCCTAAAACTAACCACCACCCTGGTCCTAACCCTCCCTGTACCTATCCCTAACCCCTAGACCCCCTAGTAATGCCTAAACCTAACCATCCCCACTGCACAAAACACACTAAACATATATAAACAATAATATATTTAATCCTTAAAATACTTCACTCCAAATAACATGAATAAAATAATTTATATATTTGTAATAGAATAACTAGCCTTAAAATCACGTAGAAATCTTAAAATAACAGTAATATTTAAAGCGATATTTTAGTAACTATAATCAACGCATTAGAAGTGTAAAAACAAAGTTAATACCAAAAGCGATGTATTTCTAATACAATCAGCTGTAGAAACGTTATTTAAGCATTATACATATGAAAACGAATTTTAAATGATAAAAGAAGTGTAAACGAAATTTTAGTTGTTATAGTTTTATAAGCGCATTTTTAAAATGAAAAAACCTAGTTAAAACCCATATAAGCGAAATTTACAAACGAAAAAATAAGTATAATACAAAGTCTAAACGAACTTGTAAACGATATTTGTTATAAACTTTATCCTGTAAACGAAAACCTTTGTTAACACGATCCCTGTAACCGCTATTTCTCGTGCGCCCTTTTTCCTGTCGGGCGCCGAATAGCCGATATTTTGCATTGCAGTCTATGGCGGCACCCTTTTTGTCCACTATCCCTGTGCGCCCTTTTTTACTAGTTCCTCAGACCAGACCCTTGTGCCAATGCTTGAGTCAATGATATCATCCAAGATAGAGTGGGAAATTAGCAGGTAGTCCAATCTACTGTAAGACTTATGGATTGAGGAGAAATGAGTGAAGTCTTGTGTTCTGGGATTAAGAGTTCTCCAACAATCAGCAAGCCTTAGTTCGAATAATTTTTGTTTGATGGCTACCAGTTTACAGTGAGGCAGTGAGGAATGGCCTGTTGAGGAGTCCCATGCAGGGTCAAGGCATAAGTTAAGGTCAGCTCTGATTATTATTTTCCCTTCAGCGGATCTCTGTAATTTGGAAAGGAATTGCAACAACCATTTACCCTGGTTAGTATTAGGGAGGTATAAATTCGCTATTGTATAGAGGGTACCAAATACTTCTACGATTATGAAAACAAATCTACCCTCCTCATCAATAAGTTGTTTTTTAAGGATGAAAGGAAGAGTTCTGTGTAGTCCTATGGAGGTTCCTCTAGCTTTCGTGGTGGAGTTGGTACTATGGAACCAGGTGGGGTACTGCTTTGAGGGCATTTTAGGTATATGATTAATCTTAAAATGTGTTTCTTGTAAAATAATAATTTGGGATTTTTCTTTATGTAACCAGAACTCATTGGAGTGTGTAAGGGACTACAATGGTCCTAAAAGCCTCCTTACTAAGATGTTAAGAAAAACAAAAGTTTGCTTTCTTAAAACAGAAAGAATTTGCGATAATTCAGGTTGGAGTGAGCTTGAGATGTCTCCCAGGGCATCACTGCTGAATATATGCAAATTAACCATTGTTAATTAATCCATGCCATGCACTGATGAGGATCAAACAATCCGAAACAGTCTGTATGCATGTTGGATTATTATGGCTCTGTACAAATTAACAAGCTGACACATCATTGCATTCCAGCGGTTCTGGAGGTGTGTTTAGCTTCTAAGGGTACAATGGTTAATTTGCACATATTCAGCAGTGATGCCCTGGGAGACATCTCAAGCTCACTCCAACCTGAATTATCGCAAATTCTTTCTGTTTTAAGAAAGCAATCTTTTGTTTTTCTTAACATCTTAGTAAAGGGGCTTTTAGGACCATTGTAGTCCCTTACACACTCCAATGAGTTCTGGTTCACCATGAGCTTGCTGGTTGGTCTGTACCTCTCGGTGTTACAATCCCTACTGCATAGAGCCAAATTAATCCATGCCATGCACTGATGAGGATCAAACAATCCGAAACAGTCTGTATGCATGTTGGATTATTATGGCTCTGTACAAATTAACAAGCTGACACATCATTGCATTCCAGCGGTTCTGGAGGTGTGTTTAGCTTCTAAGGGTACAATGGTTAATTTGTATATATTCAGCAGTGATGCCCTGGGAGACATCTCAAGCTCACTCCAACCTGAATTATCGCAAATTCTTTCTGTTTTAAGAAAGCAAACGTTTGTTTTTCTTAACATCTTAGTAAGGGGGCTTTTAGGACCATTGTAGTCCCTTACAAACTCCAATGAGTTCTGGTTCACCATGAGCTTGCTGGTTGGTCTGTACCTCTCGGTGTTACAAGCCCTATTATTATTATTATTATTATTATTTAGTATTTATATAGCGCCGACATATTACGCAGCGCTGTACAGTGTAGATATATATATTGTCTTGTCACTAACTGTCCCTCAAAGGAGCTCACAATCTAATCCCTACCATTGCCATATGTCTATATTATGTAGAGTAAGTACTGTAGTCTAGGGCCAATTTTTAGGGGGCCAATTAACTTATCTGTATGTTTTTGGAATGTGGGAGGAAACCGGAGTGCCCGGAGGAAACCCACGCAGACACGGAGAGAACATACAAACTCTTTGCAGATAGTGCCCTGGCTGGGATTCGAACCAGGGACCCAGCGCTGCAAGGCGAGAGAGCTAACCACTACGCCACCGTGCTGCCCATTAAAAAAAAACGTTTGTTTTTCTTAACATCTTAGTAAGGGGGCTTTTAGGACCATTGTAGTCCCTTACACGCTCCAATGAGTTCTGGTTCACCATGAGCTTGCTGGTTGGTCTATACCTCTTGGTGTTACAAGCCCTACTGCATAGAGCCAAATTAATCCATGCCATGCACTGATGAGGATCAAACAATCCGAAACAGTCTGTATGCATGTTGGATTATTATGGCTCTGTACAAATTAACAATCTGACACATCATTGCATTCCAGCGGTTCTGGAGGTGTGTTTAGCTTCTAAGGGTACAATGGTTAATTTGCATATATTCAGCAGTGATGCCCTGGGAGACATCTCAAGCTCACTCCAACCTGAATTATCGCAAATTCTTTCTGTTTTAAGAAAGCAAACTTTTGTTTTTCTTTATGTAAGTGATCTAGTATTTGGGTTCTCTTGGTGGGATTGTTAAGGCCATTAACGTTATATGAAGTAACTTTTAGGTCACCCATAATGTCTTAGGGGTAATTATAATGGGCAGTTGAGAGAAAGTGATAGGCAGTTGTGTGTGTGTGGGACTTGGATAAGGTGTTGCCATATAACCAGAAAAAAACAGACATACAGTGGTGTGAAAAACTATTTGCCCCCTTCCTGATTTCTTATTCTTTTGCATGTTTGTCACACTTAAATGTTTCTGCTCATCAAAAACTGTTAACTATTAGTCAAAGATAACATAATTGAACACAAAATGCAGTTTTAAATGATGGTTTTTATTATTTATTGAGGAAAAAAAAACTCAAAACCTACATGGCCCTGTGTGAAAAAGAAATTGCCCCCTGAACCTAATAACTGGTTGGGCCACCCTTAGCAGCAATAACTGCAATCAAGCGTTTGCGATAACTTGCAACAAGTATTTTACAGCGCTCTGGAGGCATTTTGGCCCACTTATCTTTGCAGAATTGTTGTAATTCAGCTTTATTTGAGGGTTTTCTAGCATGACCTGCCTTTTTAAGGTCATGCCACAACATCTCAATAGGATTCAGGTCAGGGCTTTGACTAGGCCTCTTCAAAGTCTTCATTTTGTTTCTCTTCAGCCATTCAGAGGTGGATTTGCTGGTGTCTTTTGGGTCATTGTCCTGCTGCAGCACCCAAGATCGCTTCAGCTTGAGTAGACGAACAGATGGCCGGACATTCTCCTTCAGGATTTTTTGGTAGACAGTAGAATTCATGGCTCCATCTATCACAGCAAGCCTTCCAGGTCCTGAAGCAGCAAAACAACCTCAGACCATCACACTACCACCACCATATTTTACTGTTGGTATGATGTTCTTTTGCTGAAATGCTGTGTTACTTCTACGACAGATTTAACAGGACACGCACCTTCCAAAAAGTTCAACTTTTGTCTCGGCGGTCCACAAGGTATTTTCCCACAAGTCTTGGCAATCATTGAGATCTATTTTTAGCAAAATTGAGCCTTAATGTTCTTTTTGCTTAAAAGTGGTTTGCCTTGGATATCTGCCATGCAGGCCGTTTTTGCCCAGTCTCTTTCTTATGGTGGAGTTGTGAACACTAACCTTAATTGAGGCAAGTGAGGCCTGCAGTTCTTTAGATGTTGTCCTGGGGTCTTTTGTGGCCTCTCGGATGAGTTTTCTCTGCGCTCTTGGGGTAATTTTGGTCGGCCAGCCACTCCTGGGAAGGTTCATCACTGTTCCATGTTTTTGCCATTTGTGGATAATGGCTCTCACTGTGGTTCGCTGGAGTCCAAAGCTTTAGAAATGGCTTTATAACCTTTACCAGACTGATAAATCTCAATTACAGTACTTTTGTTCTCATTTGTTCCTGAATTTCTTTGGATCTTGGCATGATGTCTAGCTTTTGAGGTGCTTTTGGTCTACTTCTCTGTGTCAGATAGCTCCTATTTAAGTGATTTCTTGATTGAAACAGGTGTGGCAGTAATCAGGCCTGGGGGTAACTACAGAAATTAAACTCAGGTGTGATAAACCACAGTTAAGTTCTTTTTTAAGAAGGAGGCAATCACTTTTTCACACAGGGCCATGTAGGTTTTGAGTTTTTTTTCCACAATAAATAATAAAAACCATCATTTAAAACTGCATTTTGTGTTCAATTATGTTATCTTTGACTAATAGTTAACAGTTTTTGATGAGCAGAAACATTTAAGTGTGACAAACATGCAAAAGAATAAGAAATCAGGAAGGGGCAAATAGTTTTTCACACCACTGTATAACATTAAACAACATACTAACAAAAAGATGGGTGCTCAAAGGGCACCAGTCTGGGATGCACAGTCCCACCAGGCACAGCATAGCCGTCTCCTGGTAGGAGGGGGCAGCCCAGGCAGTGAGCTAACCTCGGTTTGGTCTTTTAGATCTTAAGAAGATCTATCCTATCAAGCAGGGAGTGAAAGCCCTGTAGGAGCGAACATCATCTCCCTGAAGCCAGGACCCCTCATCCCCAGTCCCGCTTAGCTGCGATTGATAATTAAACACGAATAGAGGCTTAAAACATTCATGCTATTTATCAGCAACAATGCTTCTGCGTTAGCACCATTTTCCAGGCAATGTCCACTTCAATATAATAAAATGTGCACATCTAAATAACAACATGTTATAAGTCAAAGTAACCATAGAGAGACATGAACCATTTAACATCTATCACGTCCATCACCTCAGCAGTTTGACAGCTCCCTTATAAATTTTTATATGAATGTAAATGGACTCAGGTAGTAGGGATAGAATGCTTGTCAGGAGCTGGGCTTGTCGGGATTTTAAGCAATATCCATTCCGTATAGGTTGATTGTATTCTATTATCAATAAAGGGGATGATATAGACTAGTTACATAGTTACATAGTTACATAGTTATTTTGGTTGAAAAAAGATATACGACCATCGAGTTCAACCAGTACAAAGTACAACTCCAGCCCGTCCCCCACATACCCCTGTTGATCCAGAAGAAGGCGAAAAAAAACCCACAAGGCATGGTCCAATTAGCCTCAAAAGGGAAAAATTCCTTCCTGACTCCAGATGGCAATCAGATAAAATCCCTGGATCAACATCATTAGGCATAACCTAGTTATTGTAGCCATGGATGTCTTTCAACGCAAGGAAAGCATCTAAGCCCCCTTTAAATGCAGGTATAGAGTTTGCCATAACAACTTCCTGTGGCAATGCATTCCACATCTTAACCACTCTTACTGTAAAGAACCCTTTCCTAAATAAATGGCTAAAACGTTTTTCCTCCATGCGCAGCTCATGTCCTCTAGTCCTTTGAGAAGGCCTAGGGACAAAAAGCTCATCCGCCAAGCTATTATATTGCCCTCTGATGTATTTATACATGTTAATGGTGGTGGCTGGATAGTGTAATGGTTAAGGGCTCTGCCTCTGACACAGGAGACCTGGGTTCAAATCTCAGCTCTGCCTGTTCAGTAAGCCAGCACCTATTTCAGTAGGAGACCTTGGGCAAGTCTGCTACTGCCTATAGAGCGCGTCCTAGTGGCTGCAGCTCTGGCGCTTTGAGTCCGCCAGGAGAAAAGCGCAATATAAATGTTCTGTGTTTGTGTTTGTTTGTTTGTTAATTAGATCTCCTCTAAGGCGTCTTTTCTCTAGACTAAATAAACCTAGTTTATCTAACCTTTCTTGGTAAGCGAGACCTTCCATCCCACGTATCAATTTTGTAGCTCGTCTCTGCACCTGCTCTAAAACTGCAATATCTTTTTTGTAATGTGGTGCCCAGAACTGAATTCCATATTCCAGATGTGGCCTTACTAGAGAGTTAAACAGGGGCAATATTATGCTAGCATATCGAGTTTTTATTTCCCTTTTAATGCATCCCAAAATTTTGTTCGCTTTAGCTGCAGCGGCTTGGCATTGAGTACGATTATTTAACTTGTTGTCGATGAGTACTCCTAAGTCCTTCTCCAAGTTTGATGTCCCCAACTGTATCCCATTTATTTTGTATGGTGCTAGACCATTGGTACGACCAAAATGCATGACTTTACATTTGTCAACATTGAATTTCATCTGCCATGTATGTGCCCATATAGCCATCCTATTCAGATCCTGTTGCAATATGACACTATCTTCCTGAGAGTTGATGATTCTGCACAATTTTGTATCATCTGCAAAAATAGCAACATTGCTCACTACTGCATCTACTAGGTCATTAATAAATAAATTGAAGAGCACTGGACCCAGTACAGACCCCTGTGGGACCCTACTGCTAACAGTCTCCCATTATGAGTACGATCCATTGACCACAACTCTTTGTTTTCTGTCCATTAGCCAGTTCCCTATCCATGCACACAAACTCTTCCCCAGTCCTTGCATCCTCAACTTTTGCACCAGACTTCTGTGGGGAACAGTGTCGAAGGCCTTTGCAAAGTCCAAGTATATCACATCTACAGCATTCCCAATATCCATATTAGCATTCACTACCTCATAAAAGCTGAGCATGTTTGTCAAACAGGACCTGTCTTTAGTAAACCCATGTTGATGCTGAGAAATAAGATTATTTTCTACTATGAAGTCATGTATAGTATCTCTTAGTAACCCCTCAAATAGTTTGCATACAACTGATGTTAAGCTTACAGGTCTATAATTTCCTGGATCAGATTTTTTGCCCTTCTTAAATAATGGGAAAACGTGGGCTGTACGCCAATCCACTGGGACTCTGCCAGTTGCAAGAGAGTCACAAAAGATAAGATAAAGGGGCTTAGCTATAACTGAACTTAATTCTCTTTGGACCCGAGGATGCATGCCATCTGGGCCAGGTGCCTTGTCTATTTTTAATTTATTTAGTCTTGCCTTTACTTCTTCCTGCGTTAAGTATTTAATATTACAGTTAGAAGATTGAGACTCTTCTGCCTCTGTAATTTGCAACAGTGATGTTTCCTTTGTGAAGACAGAAGCAAAGAAAGCATTTAATAACTCTGCCTTACCTTGGTCATCCACCATTGAGTTCCCACCCTCATCCTTTAGGATTCCTATACAGTCAACCTTTCTTTTTTTAGAGTTGATGTTCTTGTAAAACTTTTTTGGGTTAGATTTAATATCCCTAGCGATTTGATTTTCAGCTTCGATCTTTGCCAGCCTAATTTCTTTTTTACAATTTTTATTGCACTCCTTATAATTGCTTAGTGCAGCCTCGGTCCCCTCCTGTTTTAGGACCTTATAGGCATTCCTTTTCCTCTTCATTTTATCCCTAACCTTTCTATTCATCCATAGAGGCCTTTTTTATTCCTAGACATTTTGTTTCCATATGGGATATACATACTACAATATTGATTGAGAATAAGTTTAAAAGCTTGCCATTTCCCTTCAGTGTCCTCCCCTTGTAGTACATTATCCCAGTTCACCAAACTTAGTGCCTGCCTAATTTGATTGAACTTTGCTTTTCTAAAATTTATAGTTTTAGTGGTCCCGGTGCCCCGTGGCCTATCAGTCACCAGATCAAACATTATCATGTTGTGATCACTATTTCCCAAATGTTCTTGAACCTGCACATTTGATACATTATCTGGTCTATTAGAAATGATCAGATCCAGTAACGCATTCCCCCTAGTTGGTTCCGTTACCATTTGAGTCAAGTAATTGTCCTGTAGTGCTGCCAGAAATCTGCTGCTTTTACCAGAATGGGTAGCCTCAATACCCCAGTCAATGTCTGGAAAGTTGAAGTCGCCCATAATTATGACCTCATTTGTACTTGCAGCTTTTTCAATCTGCTGTAGTAATCGCAGTTCTGCAGCTTCATTAATAAGAGGTGGTCTGTAGCATACCCCAATAAGCAATTGGCAACTTTTATTTCCACCATGAATATTTACCCAAATGGACTCCACATCTTCGCAATCTTCCTCCACTTCATCGTTGAGGACAGCTGTAAAAGAATTCTTAACAAAGAGACAAACCCCTATTTGCAAGGCTCCGAGCATTGCTTACCATGCACTTTATATTTTTACCACCACATTTACCAATTTTGTTTACACGAAATGGGCTACTTGAAGTTTTACCAACCTCCTTAAACTTTACACTGTCCCCACTCCCCTCTCCACCCCCCATAATGTTAGGCTCCCACTGTCTTTTTACCTTATCTTGTCTACATATTGAAACTTGGGGGAATAATTTTTGTTTGATGGCTACCAGTTTACAGTGAGGCAGTGAGGAATGGCCTGTTGAGGAATGGCCAGTATTTGCTGGCTGGCAAACTGTAAGGACAAGTCAGTGGTTGTAGCTTAATAACAGTGGTGAGACTGAGGTGTGATCGTAATTAGTAATTGGGAAGATGAGATATTGCTATTGCAGAGAGTTATATGATAGTGACGTAATATAAAGTGAAAAAGTCACCTTTTTGTAGCAAAAATAGCCTGTAGTTTTCATGAGAGCTCATTACTCATGTTGTGCGTTTCTATAATTACGGCGAGCATTCTTCCAGTGGGATCTTTGAGGGGGCGGTAGGTTCTGCTCGGTAGATTCTGAATGTAGTGGCCATTCTGAGATTTCAAAGGCCGGGAGAGTCAGGGCTTCTTTAATCTTGGGTGCGTCTGAGGGGTCCCTCAGAATATGCGTCTGTCCATCATTTGCAGGCTAAAGGGGTAACCCCATTTATATGGGATGCTCCTTTCTTGGAGAAGTGAGAGAAGCGGTTTCAGCGATCTCCGCATCTGTAGAGTAAGTTTAGAAAGATCTGATAAAATTGTAATGTGAGCTCCATCAAATTCGATGCTCCCTTTTTGTCGAGTAGCGGCCATGTTGTCATCTTATTTATTTATTTATTTAAGTATTTATTTATTTAAGTATTTATATAGCGCCAACATATTACACAGCGCTGTATAATGTTTGATTATATAGCGATGAACACGGCAGATGACGTCTCTGGGTCTGTCGGGATTGGTGCTGATCGGGGCTAGGATCCTGTGAGCTCTGTCGAGCTCAATGTAGTGATCTGCAATCTCCCCAGAAGTTTATTGAAGATCCCAACCAAAGTGGGCACTAGATCAGCTTTTTTGGTCGATTCTGGGATGCCCCTGACCCTGTTGTTATTCCTTCTCTGTCTATTTTCTTGGTCGCCAAGTTTCATATAGAGGTCTTTGATTAGATTTTCATGACAGTTTAGTTCAGCTTGTTGTTTTTCTTCGGTGCGTGCCATTTTGTCCACCTCTTTTTCAGTATCATCCACACGGTGACCTATTTGCTTTATGTCTTGTTTAACATCCACCATTTCTTTTCTATAAGTGGCTTCAATTCTGCTGACATATTTCTCAAGGTCATCTTTAGTTGGTAATGCTCTTATATAATCATGCAAGTCAATTTCTATGTATGATTCGGAACTGGCTGAGTGTGTAGGAGATAGCATTATGGTAGTTCCCTCCACCCTGTCTGTGTCCTGTGCTGGGGAGGTTAGCTGTGGTGAGTCTCTCCCTTTACGCTTTGTTGACTGGGTTGCTATGGGGGCGGTATGTGGGGAGCCTTGCTTGGAGCTTACCGAGTGTGTCGGTGAAGGCGCACCGCTGGAGGCCATGTTCTCCGAGGCCGTGCTGTGGGTCGGGGAGACCTGCTTCATTCTCTCGTTTGCCTTACGAGGTGGAGGGTGTCCTGTTGCTTGTGGTGACTGTGGTACACCTCTGTCTGGGCTTGACGGATATGTTTGGGCGGCCTCGTCATTCGAATGTCCGTTAGCAGTAGGTGTATTGTGTTCCGGAGAGTTAGCTGGAGGAGTCTCCTTTCCCCTGTGTTCTTTAGCAGGCGCCATCTTGGAAGAGTGTGGCAGGGTTAGGTTCGAAACCAACGGCTTCAGAAATTTCTTGATCTGTGAGCTTCTGTTCTTGCCGGGGCGAGCGCTTAGTCAGTTTGCGTTTAGTGCTCCCCATAGATATTAAATTTAGCCTCTATTAGGTGCGGGATCCGGGTTTACAGCAGTCTAGGCAGCGGGAGCTCTTACCACACATGTCTTGTCCGCGCCATAGGCAAGCCACGCCCCTGACCATGCCTTATTTTCAACATTGTTTTTAATCATGCACATTTGATACAATAAAGAGTTTCTGAACAGTGACGCAGTGATTAATTTTGATTTCGGCAATTAGGATTTCAGAGTGGGAATTCTGATTCTTGAGGTTGTTTGTGCATGTCAAGTGACAGGCAGCCTATTGGGCAAATCAAAGTGTTGGGATAATGTCCTTTAATGTGACTGGACCCACAGGGGCTCAGGGTAGGATGAGTGGAGCTCTTGTCTTTGCCAATTAGCAAGCATACATTTGTAGCGCTCGCTATGCTACTCTGATAAGGCCCCTTACCTCTGGTAAGGCCCCTTAACTCTGATAAGGCACCAATAAGGCCCCTTAACTCTGATAAGGCCCCTAACTTTGATAAGGCACCAATAAGGCCCCTTAACTCTGATAAGGCACAGTATGGCTCACTAACCCAGTATTAAGGCTCACTAACCGGCTTAGCGCCGGTTAGTGAATCAAGGCCAATATCTTATATTAAAAGAGAGGTTAATGAAAAAGAAAACTGTCTCTCCCAGAAGTGCTCTGAGTTGGAGCGAGTCTATATAAGTAGTCCGTCAGATCAGTCCTGAATGTCCTGGCTGTTGGCACAAAGAGAATTGAATATTCTTTTAAACTACAAGTTCCAAACAAAAGCTCTTTTTTACAAGGCAGTCCTATTTTGAGAATGGAAACTTTACTGGTCGTTTATTGGCCCAAATGGCTCATGGGTATAGGGATCCTTCGACGATTACCAGCATGCAAAAACATGATGGGTGCCTGGTCCGATCCACTCCAGACATTTTGGAAGCTTTCACTCTTTTTTATAAAAATTTGTATACCTCCCAAACAAATATATCCATAGATAATATTAAAACTTATTTAGCCGACTGCCAATTCCCATGCTTATCAGACAGAACAAGTTACTGCCCTGGATGCTCACTTCACCTTAGATGAGATAGATATAGCTATTACCTTCCTACAGACTAACAAAGCTCGGGGTCCTGATGGGTTCCAGGCAGATCTATATAAAAAATACAGGGAATATCTAACACCAGAACTTCTTAATCGGTTTTCCTTAATTAACTTAATTCCAGATAGTTGGAATGAAGCCACTATCATAGTCCTACTGAAACCGGGTAAGGACCCACTTCAATGTGGCTCATATAGGCCAATTTCCTTATTAAACTCAGATTATATGATTTCCACCAAGCTTCTTATGAATAGGCTACATAAATAAATCTTAGATTTTATTCATCCAGATCAAACTGGTTTCATGCCAGGAAAGAGCACCCTGGTACACTCTCAAATCCAACACAATGTCACTGGAGATCGAGCCCTGGTTTCTTTAGATACCATGAAGGCATTTGACTCTATAGAGTGGGAATTCCTGTTTGTGTGTCTGGAGTGGTTTGCATTTGGTCCCAAATTCATAGGATGGGTGAAAACTTTATATAAAACTCCAAAAGCCAGGATCAATATTAATGGACAGGTATCAGAATATTTTTCCTTACAACGTGGAACCCATCAAGGGTGTCCCCTGTCCCCCTATTTGTTTTCTTTGGTTATTGAAGCTTTGGTAATTAAGGTAAGATCCTCCCAGTTGCTGCGTGGTCTGACTCTGGGTTCATGTACAGACATCATTGGTTTATATGCTGATGATATCATATTACGTGGAGCTATGCTTCTTATTAACACCTTTAGTCTTTATTCAGGACTTCGCACCAACTGGGACTAGTCCTGCATTATGCCATTAGATAAAGAGTCCATTAGCATACCGGCCTCTGAATGCCCTCTGCAAATTGTAAACCAGTTTAGATATCTCGGCATAATAATTACTAAGTCAGCTACTGAATTCAATAAGGCCAATGTTTACCCGCTACTACAAGAATTGTCCGACAAATGCAAAATATCGGGGAAATTACCTCTAGCAGTAATTGGTCGAGTAAATATCCTTAAAATGTTATCTCTTCCAAATATTCTTTATACAATACAGCACTCAGCGGTCCCGATTAAAAAATCCTTTTTCACCAAACTTAATAGCATAATTTCCACATTTATTGGGGGGGGGGGGGGGGTGGCAAGAGAGCTAGAATACGATTACAAACACTTATGAGGCCTATAGATAAAGGTGGGTTCGGTCTCCCTGATTTCTACTTTTACTATTTAGCAGGTCAACTTAGATTTCTACAATCATTGATGCCAGGGCAGACATATATCCCCTCAGAAGCTTTTTTAGCAGAATATGCCCCAAATAAGAATGCATAAGAATGCATTTTTACTATTAGAATCAGGCTCAAAGGAAACACTTCACCCTTCACTCCTTTACATAAACGTGCTTTGCAGGTATGGCGAGGTAGTAAGAGAGCCTATAAGTATAATAGAATTCCCCCACAAACTCTTTGGTCCAACCCCTTACTCCCACATTTGTTATCTCTCCCTGACCCTATTTTTTGGCAAACTAGAGGTATACTTACCTTGGCTCACATGGTTTCCAGTGCTGGGAATATTTTATCTACAGCTGAAATTTCCAGTATCTATCAGGTGCCCAGCCCTGCACTACTTGAAAATTTCCAATTCAGGCATGCTCTTAGAGCACAATTTGGTACATTACATAGTTACATAGTTACATAGTTATTATGGTTGAAAAAAGACATACGTCCATCGAGTTCAACCAGTACAAAGTACAACTCCGCCTGCTCCCTCACATATCCCTGTTGATCCAGAAGAAGGCGAAAAAACCCTTACAAGGCATGGTCCAATTAGCCCCAAAAGGGAAAAATTCCTTCCCGACTCCAGATGGCAATCAGATAAAAATCCCTGGATCAACATCATTAGGCATTACCTAGTAATTGTAGCCATGGATGTCTTTCAACGCAAGGAAAGCATCTAAGCCCCCTTTTAATGCAGGTATAGAGTTTGCCATAACGACTTCCTGTGGCAATGCATTCCACATCTTAATCACTCTTACTGTAAAGAACCCTTTCCTAAATAAATGGCTAAAATGTTTTTCCTCCATGCGCAGGCACTAAGTTTGGTGAATTGGGATAATGTACTACAAGGGGAAGACACTGAAGGGAAATGGCAACAAGTTAAATAATCGTACTCAATGCCAAGCAGCTGCAGCTAAAGCTAACAAAATTTTGGGATGCATTAAAAGGGAAATAAAAACTCGAGATGCTAGCATAATATTGCCCCTGTTTAACTCTCTAGTAAGGCCACATCTGGAATATGGAATTCAGTTCTGGGCACCACATTACAAAAAAGATATTGCAGTTTTAGAGCAGGTGCAGAGACGAGCAACAAAATTGATGCGTGGGATGGAAGGTCTCACTTATCGAGAAAGGTTAGATAAACTGGGTTTATTTAGTCTAGAGAAAAGACGCCTTAGAGGGGATCTAATTAACATGTATAAATACATCAGAGGGCAATATAATACCTTGGCGGATGAGCTTTTTGTCCCTAGGCCTTCTCAAAGGACTAGAGGACATGATCTGCGCATGGAGGAAAAACGTTTTAGCCATTTATTTAGGAAAGGGTTCTTTACAGTTAGAGTGATTAAGATGTGGAATGCATTGCCACAGGAAGTTGTTATGGCAAACTCTATACCTGCATTTAAAGGGGGCTTAGATGCTTTCCTTGCGTTGAAAGACATCCATGGCTACAATTACTAGGTAATGCCTAATGATGTTGATCCAGGGATTTTATCTGATTGCCATCTGGAGTCGGGAAGGAATTTTTCCCTTTAGGGGCTAATTGGACCATGCCTTGTAAGGGTTTTTTCGCCTTCCTCTGGATCAACAGGGATATGTGAGGGAGCAGGCCGGTGTTGTACTTTATACTGGTTGAACTCGATGGACGTATGTCTTTTTTCAACCAAAATAACTATGCAACTATGTAACTATGTAAGCTTAACATCAGTTGTATGCAAACTGTATACAAAAAGCTCATCCGCCAAGCTATTATATTGCCCTCTGATGTATTTATACATGTTAATTAGATCTCCTCTAAGGCGTCTTTTCTCTAGACTAAATAAACCTAGTTTATCTAACCTTTCTTGGTAAGCGAGACCTTCCATCCCACGTATCAATGTTGTTGCTCGTCTCTGCACCTGCTCTAAAACTGCAATATCTTTTTTGTAATGTGGTGCCCAGAACTGAATTCCATATTCCAGATGTGGCCTTACTAGAGAGTTAAACAGGGGCAATATTATGCTAGCATCTTGAGTTTTTATTTCCCTTTTAATGCATCCCAAAATTTTGTTAGCTTTAGCTGCAGCGGCTTGGCATTGAGTACGATTATTTAACTTGTTGTCGATGAGTACTCTTAAGTCCTTCTCCAAGTTTGATGTCCCCAACTGTATCCCATTTATTTTGTATGGTGCTAGACCATTGGTACGACCAAAATGCATGACTTTACATTTGTCAACATTGAATTTCATCTGCCATTTATGTGCCCATATAGCCATCCTATCCAGATCCTGTTGCAATATGACACTATCTTACTGAGAGTTGATGATTCTGCACAATTTTGTATCATCTGCAAAAATAGCAACATTGCTCACTACTGCATCTACTAGGTCATTAATAAATAAATTGAAGAGCACTGGACCCAGTACAGACCCCTGTGGGACCCCACTGCTAACAGTCTCCCATTTTGAGTACGATCCATTGACCACAACTCTTTGTTTTCTGTCCATTAGCCAGTTCCCTATCCATGCACACAGACTCTTCCCCAGTCCTTGCATCCTCATCTTTTGCACCAGACTTTTGTGGGGAACAGTGTCGAAGGCCTTTGCAAAGTCCAAGTATATCACATCTACAGAATTCCCAATATCCAAATTAGCGTTCACTACCTCATAAAAGCTGAGCATGTTAGTCAAACAGGTCCTGTCTTTAGTAAACCCATGCTGATGCTGAGAAATAAGATTATTTTCTACTATGAAGTCATGTATAGTATCTCTTAGTAACCCCTCAAATAGTTTGCATACAACTGATGTTAAGCTTACATGTCTATAATTTCCTGGATCTGATTTTTTGCCCTTCTTAAATAGTGGGAAAACGTGGGCTGTACGCCAATCCACTGGGACTCTGCCAGTTGAAAGAGAGTCACAAAAGATAAGATAAAGGGGTTTATCTATAACTGAACTTAATTCCCTTAGGACCCGAGGATGCATGCCATCCGGGCCAGGTGCCTTGTCTATTTTTAATTTATTTAGTCTTGCCTTCACTTCTTCCTGCGTTAAGTATTTAATATTACAGTTAGAAGATTGAGACTCTCCTGCCTCTGTAATTTGCAACAGTGCTGTTTCCTTTGTGAAGACAGAAGCAAAGAAAGCATTTAATAACTCTGCCTTACCTTGGTCATCCACCATTGAGTTCCCACCCTCATCCTTTAGGAGTCCTATACAGTCAACCTTTCTTTTTTTAGAGTTGATGTACTTGTAAAACTTTTTTGGGTTAGATTTCATATCCCTAGCGATTTGATTTTCAGCTTCGATCTTTGCCAGCCTAATTTCTTTTTTACAATTTTTATTGCACTCCTTATAATTGCTTAGTGCAGCCTCGGTTCCCTCCTGTTTTACCCATACATATTACAGACTACCCACTGATTGGTGTCCTTAGGACACAAGGTGTTCAAGGACTAATTTTATACCTTTATACTCACCTTTTGAATGCTACATCGGATTGTTAGACAATCCCAGGGGTAGCCAAGTGGGAACTGTGTGGTATAGTAATTGATGAAGATAAGTGGGACGATTTTTTCTTATCGGTCAGATTATTTTCCACGGCTGGTCACAACCGCTTGATCCAACTTTACATCCTACATCAAGGCTATTGCTCTCCTGCTTTAATGTTTGCTGGAAAAAAAACTAAACTTTGGGATAATGATAAATGTCCAAAATGTGATAATCGAATGATGATTTTATTTATCTAATCTGGTTGTGTCCGGTGGTGGAGGAATTTTGGCAGCAAGTTCTACGCATTTTTTTTTTTTTTTTTTTTTTTTAGCCTCAGCTGAAACCACTCAAATACTGACACCCCAGGCATCATGCATTGAGTCCTCGCCCTTTTATACCATCAAGGTATACGTAAAACTTTGCATCATTGGCTCTTTTCTTTATTATTCTTCACGAGCAGCACCACACACTTATTTTTTTGCCAATTCCAACTGATACACATCCACACATCCATGCATTCTACATTCAACTTTTCATTCAAACTTAGATCACAGTCATATACACACATACACTACGCTACTCTTCGGTCTCCCTCTTTTGATTTTTCCTCTCTCCTCTCTAGGGTTTCAGCGCCCTCCAAATTTCTCTCATAGCTATGAGTTGATTTGAAACTATCTCATCCACATCCATCCCTGGGCTTTCACACAGCACTTCCATTCTCATAAGCCATTCAGAAAAGACTGGGGTTTCTGAGCTTTTCCAATATTTCGCTAATATGTTTTTAACCACTAAAGTGCCTATTTCCTTCAAAAATCTGCTCTCCCTGTTTTCTTCTTGGTCTGTTATACCCAGTATAGCAGTGGTGGCAGAAATGCAAAAGCTATGGTCTATAACACTCCTACCAAATTGGATAAATTCTCTCCAAAGACTTTCGGCTATTGGACAATCCCACCACATGTGAACCTCCGTACCATGTCCCAATCCACATCTCCAGCATTTAATATCAGTTGAGCTAGACAGCATTCCTGCCCGTGCAGGTGTAAAATACCACCTTACTATTATTTTATATTGAAGCATTTGTAAGTCACTGTCAGGAATCTTCCAGATGTTAGACCAGATTTGGGGCCATTTTTTTCCAAGGGGGGTATTTAACATTATTTCCCATTTATTACAATATGGTGGAGGTTCATCATATTTTGAGAGTGCCAAAAAGTCATGCAATACGGATATTGTTTTTGGAGGTCTTTTACAGAAAAAGAGGAGTTTCTCTATATCATTAAGTTCTCTCCTAATGGGCTTATTCTTGTTTAAGTAGCTTTTGACTTGTTTCTGCCACCATGCTTCTACATTTTTAGGTTCGTTCAACACACCAGAGATCTTTAACTCCTCATTTCCCAGCATATGCAGCACACGTGTGTCCTGTGCAAGGCTGTTAACTACAAGCCAGCGAGGGGTGGATGCGGGTGGGAAATCTGGATTATCCCTCAAAGTGGTGAAGGGGGAGAGCCCTGTCTTTTTCTGCCACTGTATAATTAAAGCATATAAGGTTTTTAATGTAGGCTTTATGAGAGGGTGAGTCGTAGAGTGAATCAGATTATTTATATTTGTCGGGTGCCAGGAAAAAAACATCTCCAGGTCAATTTCCTCCTTTTCTAGTAGGGGCCAAACTTTATTTCTTATTTTTGAAGATATTTCTATTTTCCAGTCTAAAACTCTAGATAGTAGTATGCTTTTATAGTAATCCAAAATATCCGGAGCAGACACACCTCCTCTTTTTTTGTCTCTACTAATGGTTTTGTAACTAATCCTACGGTTGGATTTTGCCCAGATGAATTCTTGGAACAGCCTATGCCAGTCTTTAAACCATGTGCTAGGAAGGATAATAGGGAGGCACTGCATAACAAACAAAATTTTTGGCAGTATTAACATTTTTATAATGGCCACCCTTCCCAAAGGGCTAAAATATGGACGGTCCCACCCATTCAATTTTCCCTTGCTTTCCTTAATCATATTCTTAAAATTCAGAACAAACAGATTGTTTATTTCTTGACTTAGGTGGATACCTAGATATTTAACCACATGTTTCAATCTGAAATTACTAAGATCTTTAATTTTTTCCTTAGTTTCGGTCGAACAGCCTAAATCTAAGATTATGCTTTTTTCTTTATTTATTTTGAAATCTGAACAGGCTCCAAATTTATCCATAATCTCCTGACATTTTTGCAGTGAAGTTATAGGTTCTCTTAATGTCAGTAGTATGTCATCTGCATATGCCAGGATTTTTATATCCTCTTCCCCTGTCTGTATTCCCTTTATTAAACCTTCATTGTGAATCTTTTGAATCAGAGGCTCAAGGCATATGTTGAAAAGTCCCGGTGACAGGGGACAGCCCTGTCTTACCTCATTAGATATAGGAAACACGTTTCCTATATGAGAATTGGTTATGACTTGGGCATTTTGGTTTTTGTATAGATTCTTAATCCTATCAATAAATGATTTCCCCAGGCCATACTTTTCTAGGCATGTAAAGATAAATTCTCTGGAGATACGATCGAACGCTTTCTCAGCGTCGATTGCTATCATCACTGTTTCTTCCTTCTTATTTTTACATTTATGTATAATATTAATGGCGGTGTATATATTTTCTTGCAGATGTCTGTCTATCCTAAAACCAGCTTGTTGCTTTCCCAGAATCTGGTCTGTGATCTTCCCTAACCTGTCAGATAAAATACGGGAGTATATTTTAATGTCAGAATTTATTAAAGATATGGGTCTATATTTTGCACAGTCTTGTGCTCCTTTTCCTTCTTTTGGTAACAGAGTAATGAAAGCCGTGTTTGAGTTCTTAGAGAAAGTTATTTCTTTCCCTTCCTCATTGACCATTCTGCAGAAGAGGGGGGACAGTTCCTCTGCAAAGTGTCTATAGAATTCAGCACTGAAGCCGTCAGGCCCTGGGCTCTTCCCCCTAGGCATTTTCCCAGCTGCTTCCAAAAATTCTATTTTAGAGACTGGCTTCTCTAGAGCTTCTTTATCCTCTGGTTTTACTATAGGGAGATTAACCTCTTCTAAGAAGGTCTTTGGTGCCATTAGATCCGTATTTAGGTTATAAAGATTTTTATAAAATTCTGTGAAGACCAAACCAATTCCTTCCTGATCGCATATAAGGTTTCCTTTATTATCCTCTATTTTTTCTATGTACCTTGACTGGCTTTTTTTTTTCAGTAATTCTGCTAACGTTTTCCCCGGTTTATTTCTCCCTTTTTTGAACCTATTTCTGAGTCTAAGATGCTCTATTCTGCACTCATTATCTAACAATTGATTTAGCTCATTTCGGATTTTGTGTACATGGTTTACTAACTCATAAGAGGGGTCATTTTTATGCTCTCTCTCTGCCTTCTCCAAGTCCGCCAATAATTTTGAAATTTTTTCTCTTTTTTCTCTATTCCTTCTGCTTTTTATACCAATTAATACACCCCTAATTACACATTTCATTGTATCCCAAATAGTTACTGCTGAATGTTCCCGAGTATTATTAAATTCCAGATATTCTTTTAGACTAGTTCTAACCTGGTTTCTGACCTCTTCATCTTCTAGTAGCCTAGTATCTAATCTCCAACGAGTACCTTGAATATTATTCTTGTGTAGTGTAAGTGTTAACAGAACTGGAGCATGATCTGAGAAGGTGAAGTTTCCTATACTAGCTTCTGTTACTGCAAGTATATGTGATTGAGGTAAGAGCCAGTAGTCTATTCTTGAATAGCTTTTGTGTACAGGGGAGTAGTAGGTATAGTCTTTTTCATTTAAGTTTTTTATTCGCCAAATGTCAACAAGCTTGTGGGATTGGATTGTTTTCTTAAGAGTGGATAATTTTCTTTGTGAAATATAGCTGGTTCCCTTGGAGCAATCTAGTTCTGGTTCTAGTACTATGTTAAAATCGCCTCCCATTAATATTACGCCTTTTGCCATACATGTAACTTTTGCAATAAATTCACTCATAAAGTTTGCCTGTCCCTTATTGGGAGCATATACATTTGCCAGCGTGACCTGTATCCCCCTTATCCTCCCTACCACAATCAATATTCTGGCTTCCTTATCTTTATAAACCTGTTCTGTGTGGAAATCAAGTTTTGAATTTATGACAATGGCTACACCGCAAGTTTTTTTGGTGCTATTATTGTTGGTAATCCATTCGCCATATCTTTTATCAAGGAAAATAGGCATTTTTCCAGCCTTAAAGTGAGTTTCTTGGATAAAGCCAATGTCAATCTTGCCCCTTATGAACGCGTCTATAATTCTGCTTCTTTTTTGGCCTGAGTTTGCGCCTTTAACATTAATTGTTATTAATTTCAATGACTCCATTGTTTACTTATTTATTTTTAAACAAAAGAATAGAAGAAGTGACCTAAAAAAGGGATAGGTATATGTATATAACCCGAGAGAGTTCAACTCGTGTATGCCATATTTCCCATTCAACAAACAAACACCCATACATACACAATTCAGTTTTCGATCCAGTCTGACAGACCAGGAAAACTCGTAAGTTCCAGTCTGTGTTGTCAAACTTCCCATCTTGCCCTTACTAGTCGAGTGCAAGCTGGGGCCTGTGAGCCGAAGTTGGCTCCCCCCTCCTCCACCCCATTTTTATAGCAACATAATTTGTTTACATATCCTCCCATCCTGCTATTTCAATAGCCGGCAAATCTAGTGTTTTCAGAAAGGGTTGTAAAGGTTCGCCATCTCTCAGAAAGCAGCTTTTCCCAGCAATTGTTGCTCTCAGTGATAGGGGGAAACCCCACTTATAGTAGCCACCTTTTTTTTTTATATTTTCAAGAACTGGTTTCAGCATTCTTCTCCTCTCTATTGTTCTTTTGGATAGATCTTGAAATAGTTCCACTTTCCGGCCTTTAAATTTTATCTCATTTAACAATCTTGCTTTAGCTAAAATGTTCTCTTTTAAGCTAAATAAATGCAGTCTGCATAAAACATCTGTGCTTCTGCTTCCATTGTGGGTCTTCTCCTTTCCGACTTTATGTACCCTGTCAATTAAAATGTTTGTATGGCCAGCCTCTCCCATTATTTCTTTAAATAGCTCCTGTGCTGTTTCTAACAGATCTTTCTGCTGGATGTCTGAGGGTATACCTCGAATTTTAATATTATTCCTCCTGCTCCTGTTTTCTTGGTCGTCTAGTTTTTGAATAAGATCTTTTATCTGACTTTTCTGTTTTGTAATTTCCTCCACATTACTTTTTCCAGAGGTACTTAGCTTTTGTACGTCTGTCTCCAGTGCCTTAAAGGTGGCCATACACTGGCCCGATTCCCGGCCGTTTCGACAGCAGATTCGATCCTGGGATCGAATCTGCTGCCAATCGTTCGCGGTAAACGCCGCCGACGATCCGATTTCCTCCCGAAATCGGATCGGTCCGTCGATCGCGCCGTGCGGGAAATTACCCTCGATCGCCCGCGGTTAAGTGCGCGTCGCTAGCGGCGGCCGATCCGATGAAAAACACATTACCTGATGCGGGCTCCCGGGCGTCTTCTCTGCATCTTCTCAGCGCTGCACCCGCTCCATCCCGGCGCTTCCTGGGTCACTGCAGTGACCCAGGAAGTTCAAATAGAGGGCGCTCTATTTGAACTTCCTGGTCACGGAGTGACCCAGGAAGCGCCGGGATGGAGCGGGTGCAGCGCTGAGAAGATGCAGAGAAGACGCCCGGGAGCCCGCATCAGGTAATGTATACGGGGGGGGGACAGGCGGCAGGAGCAGCTGAACAGATTGTGATCGGTTTCAGGCTGAAATCGATTCACAATCTGTTTGCAGTTAAGGCAGCCATACGATCCCTATCTGATCAGATTCGACCAGATAGGGATCTGTCAGCTGGTCGATCTGATGGCACATCGACCAGTGTATGGCTGCCTTTACTCTTTCTAATAAATCGGTTATTGCGTCTTTAATTGGTTTTATTTCCTTACTCACTGCTTCCTGGATTGCTGTCTGTACTGTTTCGACCATAGTCTCTTGCATTCTTTTTGTGTATTCTTCTAGCATATTCCTCATTTTATGATCCAGCATCTCCTCTGTAATACCTCCCCCCCCCCCCTTTTTTTTTTGCTCGACTTGGTTGCCTGCCTCTTCAGGCTTGTGGGCCCTGCTGGTAGCCTCTGCGATTCTTTTTATATGATTTGTGAGGTTTGAAATGTCTGTCGGAGTGACATTGCCTTGCTGCGCAAATGCTGTTGCATTTTGTCTTATAGGGGTCTGGAATCCTGATCTGGAATTTTCCCCTTCTAAGTTTTCTCCTGCAGTTTTTTTTGTGCTCATGTTTACTAGGTAGCTGTCCAAATTTTTTTCTTTCTCAATTTGTGATCCCTTGTTTCTGTTTCTAGTACCTGTAGCCATGCTTTGTGACCATTATATCATTGTAACATCTTTGCCATTCTGCACAAAAAATGATAAAACATTGGAACAGCTTCCAAATATTGGTGATCGCTATAACCTTTGTACTGTATCTATAGAGCGCTATTACTTTCAGATAAAGACCGTACAAAAAAAAGACATATAATATACCAGAACCAAAGACGAATATAGATAGGTCTCACCAATGTCTTGTAGTTTTCTTCAATCGAGTATCACGTCTGATGAAAGCAGATCCTTTGAGGCCGTGTTCCAAGCAGTAGCAGATGAAAATGCGCAGCAACAGGAACAGATAGCCTATAACTACTTAGTAGCCTTGTGACTGTTGTCTATAATTTTCTTATAATTTTAACATTTGACATTCAGGGTTATGAGAGGGCTGTGTGGAGGGCTGTAGAGAATATTGCAACAAGTGCAGGGTGGAAACAAAGTAGGGTAGCAGGAGTTAACAGGAGCAGCTTGAGGCATAGTAGGCAGAAAGCAGCTTGCAAAGACAGGCTACTGGTGAATTGGTGAAATTTGCATAAGATTGCATAAGATTGCATAAGATTGCATAAAATTGCATAATTTTTGCATATATGTAAAATGCTCAATCCACATGCATTTATAGAACGTCAGGATTATTATGCTACCAGGTTACCAGGTTTGTCACAAGCTTCTCACAAGCTTCTCATAAACAGTAGCTACACTTGGACAGTAGCTGTAATGGCTGCAGCAGGATTCAATAATCTCCCACAGTGCTGATTGAAAAGCCAAGTGAATGCAGCATATCATCAAAGTTATAGCCTGGTAGAGGGCGAAAAAAATAAGAAAAACAAACAACCCTGAGGGTGTCTTGCTGTGAGGGAGACCAGACAAAAGCCTTTTAAGTTAATAGTCTTAAGGCCCATACACACGTCGGATTTGCGCGAACGACGGGTCGTTTGAACGTTCCGTCGTTCGCACGTTTCCGCATGAAATCCGGCGTGTGTACAGACTATCGTTCGGGAGATAAGACTGGTTACCAACGATCCGCCGGGCGGATCGCTGGTAACCAGTCTTATCTCCCGAACGATAGTCTGTACACACGCCGGATTTCATGCGGAAACGTGCGAACGACGGAACGTTCAAACGACCCGTCGTTCGCGCAAATCCGACGTGTGTATGGGCCTTTAGTTTTAAGTTAATAGATAACAAGTCTTTTAAGTTCGGCCAGAAACAGGACGAAAGCCTCTGAGCACTCAGACGCCAGCAGAGGCTGGACAAAATATCAGAGCCTCCAAGAGTTACCGTGGAGACAGCAGGAGGTCACAGCCAATGAGTTCTACGCATTTTATCTACTTTCTGTGCTGCCCCACTTACTTTTTCCCCAAGCTTTGTCTATTTGGTTTAATGGATGAAGCTGAGGGCCAACACCACCATCGGATCTTTATCCGTGAATCTCTATTTCTTGCAAGGAAAACAATAGTTCTGAAGTCGTTTTACCCCTGAGTCACCACAGCTGTCTCACTGGAAATCTCTAATTTATGAAACCATCCAATTAGAAAAGGTGTTATATTTACATCGTAAATGTCCTACTAAATTTGAAAAGGTATGGAGTAATTGGTTAGAGTCCCAGAGCACGGTCTAATTTCCTGGTCTTTTGATTTTACAAATCTTTAACTAAACCAAATTTAAATAACTGATATGTTAACACAGCCTTTCTTTTATCCTTTCATAATGCCATTTCAGGTAATTCCACTATATTCCTTACCTCCTATCCCCACGCTCTGTTTTGTTTTCTTTTTTCCTTTTTCTATTAAGTTTCCTTTGTTTAAGCTGTTTTACTTTAGATGGACTGGGGTTGGAACCCCAGTGGTTCTTTTGCACCTACTTTTGCAATATTTAGAGGAGATAAGTCTAAAATTAGCAGTGACAGAAGCTACATGATGTGTTTCTATAAGTTTTTTCTTCATTCAATATTCAATTGATATTAAACATATGTACCCTATTGTACATGAAAGTGTATATTTTCTTCTCTTTTGGGAACTTATTATATACTGTAGGGAGATAAAATATAGAGAAACCGAGAGCCCAATATAGTGTAGTATGTTAAAACATAAACGAAGTAAGGCAAATCAGTGAGAAGAATATACTCACAAACGTGGGTTACCACACAGGCAACCACTGTATAAGCAGGTGAGGAGATTAGACCTGTCCTCACTCAGGATTAAGAAGTCGCTTTCTGTAGATGAGAAAAAAGGGGTAGATCACCCCTCCACTAGGGGTGGACACGATTTTGCAGTATGAGAACAGAGGCGCCAGCAGAATAGAAGTGGATAAAAGCTTTAAAATTTGCTTGGAGGAAGTGGTGGACTTACCTCCATAAAGCAGACACGAAAGACTGTCTGAAAAGTAGCAATCACATTTATTATATGGTACCCCAAAAGTGCAACGCGCTTCGCAGGCCGAGCCCGCTTCATCAGGTAATAAAGTGGGGACAAAACAGAATTCCAGCAGTAGCAGGTGTGTCACTGAGGCGCTACACCTGCTACTGCTGGAATTCTGTTTTGTCCCCACTTTATTGCCTGATGAAGCGGGCTCGGCCTGCGAAGCGCGTTGCACTTTTGGGGTACCATATAATAAATGTGATTGCAACTTTTCAGACAGTCTTTCGTGTCTGCTTTATGGAGGTAAGTCCACCACTTCCTCCAAGCAAATTTTAAAGCTTTTATTCACTTTTATTCTGCTGGCGCCTCTGTTCTCGTATTATATACTGTATGACAGTTGGTTGTCATTATTATATTAACAATCACTGTTTTGTATATTATGTTTTATATCTCTTTAATAAAAGAAATTTAAAAAAAGTAATGAAACCCTTTAGGGGTGGAGATAGGGAAAAATTCCTGTTAAGGAGTGAAACCCAGTGGATCATAAGAACAGATGCTATGGGAGCACTGGGTCTTAATGACTATGTGGCTATGGCCTGTCTTCTAGATCCTTGAGTTGGTCCATTGTAGTACCTGTAGTATGTTAACATGCAGCCTGAGATAATGCATTATCTCTAATACTCTATTTTTGAACTGTAGTATAGAATGTGAAATGTTACTGGGGATTTAATATAAAGGTGTTTCCCTTTTTTGCCCCCCCCCCCCCTCTTTATTATATAGTATATTAAAAAGAACATAAGTGTAGTTTGACACAATCTTAACTCCTTTCCAGAGTCCTCTATATGAGTGCCCTACATTGCAAGATACTTGCGATGTATGGGTTCCATCTCGTATTCCATCCTCATGTTTTGGCGCCATCTAGTGGTGTTTACCAGCGGTACACATATTTAGTTTTGCTATACGCATGGTGCGGTAAACAGCGTAGAACACATGGACTTCCTGATCTATGCGTGATGTAGTGGGGCAACGGGGATCAGGAGGTCAGACGGGCGGCGGCAGGATGTGCGCTATGCAAGATGGGAGATCCATTTTTAAATGTCTAATGTAGACACAGCGGCGCGCACGGAGCCTCTGAGGATGCTCAGGAGAGCTAAAAGATCGTCGGGCATACCACCACTCTCACTTCCCCCCACAGCCAATTTAGGATCGGGTAGAATCTGTGATTTTACTGATGGTGCACGCAATTTGTTTTGACGTGCAAGCTGGATCCAATAAAGCTTTTTTATGACATGTATTGATGCAAGTGATTTTATTTTAGGAAGGTAACATTGTACTTGCCATATAAAGTACTATAAATTATGTTATAGTTAAAATAGTACATACCTGATTGTGTTTAATATCATCAGCAGGGGTGCCAAATGAATTTCTGTACACAGTAAGTGATCCAGTGTTTTGAGCTAAAGCTAGAAAATGATTAAAAATGTTAGCTTAAGAAGCAAAAGTAAGTGAAGATAAAAATAAATAAATACATAAAAATACAAAGATTGAAAAAAACACAAAGAGGCACACACAGAGCCCACAACCCTCTTCCTTAAACCGCTGTTAAGGTCATTTAAATTTGGCTCCACCCATGACCAAACCCATATTCTGGTGCATGGCCCCACCCATTTGTCTGCTGGGGTGCCCAAAAGTGTCCCGGATCTCTTAGGATCTAGCAATGCCCCTGCTGGCCACACTTGCCAAGGAGAGCTGGTCCCATGTCATTTTTGCTAGTGGCCTCCATGGGCAGTAGTTATAAGTAATATTTCTGTGGATTTTTTTATTTATTTATAATTTCTCTATTACTATATGACAAATATTGCAACCTACACCGGAGTGAGGTGTGTGCAACCCACACTTTGCAATATAATGTGGGTTGCTGAAGGTAAGGCTGTAGCCACACTGTGAGCACTTTCTGAGCGCTTTTTTGACTATCAGCGCTTTCTGAGAGATTTTTAAAAAATACTCCCATCCACTTACATTAAAATCGTTGTAAAACTGCCACAATCATGATCTTACAAAAAATTGCGATCATGGAAATTTGACCATGATTTTACTGCAATTTTAATGTAAGTGAATGGGAGCGTTTTTTTTAAAAATCTCTAAGAAAGCACTGATAGTCAAAACAAGCACTCAGAAAATGCTCACAGTGTGGCTACAGCCTTAGCACTGTGATTGCAGTCTTGTGAAGGCATCTGCAGTGAATTTAATTTCCATTAAACTCATGTTCTGCGTTAATTAAAAAAACAAACAAACAAAAATTTACATTTCCACGGACATCTGAAAGGCTTGTTCGTCAAGCAGTTCAGTGTCCCTTCTGCAGCCCACGACTGCAAAAAAGGTGCAATTTAAATGCAGCCGAAAAGCAGTGGCTGTAACACCACGCGTGTCGAGCGCTGACATGTGGGGCATAACCATGCAAAATAAAACCATCTCACGGTTTCCATGCTCAGATGCAACTGCATGGGGGGGTTTGCCTGTCTGCTGCCTGTGCTGAGCGCTAGCAAGTGCTTGGCCAGAGGAGTCAGATGCACTTGGAAAATAGGCCTAAATAATAATCTGATGGCATTGCTGGCCTTCAATCTGAGCAATTATGGGTATTCTTACTAACATATTTGTAGTATGGGATCCTTCATACACAATGTATTCAAATTAATATCAATCCATTTTACCCACACAGTTATTTGTAATGCTAAATACCAACATATAGATGAAGAAGGTATGGTCAGAAATACAGTTTTCTGATTCAGTGAAAATTCAGATTTCCGAAAATGCCAATTACCTATTCCATGGATTTCCATGGAAAACTGATTTTCCAATAGCGATTACCGATTTCCGCAGACAGGTTTTCTTTTTTGTACTTTGTGTTAGTAAGGTTGTGTAATTTAAAAAAGTTATTATTTGGAATCCGTTTTATTTTGCAGATGTCTGCTATTATGCGGTCATCCTTGATACATTAACAAGTTCTCTGATTTAAAGCAATTTGAACAGAGACGCCAAAAGAATAAGATCAAATATTAAAAGGTTTAAAAATTGCTTGGGAGGCAGTGGTGGACTTACCTCCTATAAGCAGACACAATAAGCTGTGTATTTCAACAAAGGATATATTTATTGATACACTCCAAAAATAAGTTCACAACGCGTTTCGCAGGCTTAAACTCGCTTCATCAGGCAGTAGGGGTCAGCAGTGGCGTCCCTACCATAGAGCGCAGGGGGGGCGGGGCGCACCGGGTGACAGACACCCAGGTGGGTGTCGGCACGACCCCCCACATCAGCACAGCAGGAGGGGGAAGCAGGGCCAGAAGGAGAGGCTGTGGAGGCAGCGGTGCGGAGGGGGGAAATATCCCCCCCCCTCCCTCACCTGGGACCTCTCCTTCTGCCTCTCTCTCCCCCTCCAGAAATTAGCGGCGACAAGTGCGGGGCGGCCGGAGGCGTATGGACAATTACTCACCTGATTTCCGTGTTCCAAGCGTGGAGCGCAGCGTCATGACGTTACAGGTCTCCGTCTTTAATGCCGCCCACTGTGCTTCCTGGTTAGCGGAAGCACAGTGGGCGGCATTGGAGGCGAAGACCTGTAACATCATGACGCTGCCAGCGCTTGGAACGCGGAAATCAGGTGAGTAATTCTCTGTACGCCTCCGGCCGCCCCGCACTTGTCGCCGCTATGCTGGAGAGGGGAGGGAGAGGCAGAAGGAGGGGTCCCAGGTGAGGGACCCCTCCACAGCCCCTCCATCTAGCCCTGCTTCTTCCCACTCATGGGGCACCTACATTGGGGGCACCTATACTAGCTTACTGGGGGCAACTATACTAGGTTACTGGGGGCAACTATACTAGCCATACTGGGGGCAACTATACTAGCTTACTGGGGGCAACTATACTAGCTTACTGGGGGCAACTATACTAGCCATACTGGGGGCAACTATACTAGCCATACTGGGGGCAACTATACTAGCTTACTGGGGGCAACTATACTAGCCATACTGGGGGCAACTATACTAGCTTACTGGGGGCAACTATACTAGCTTACTGGGGGCAACTATACTAGCCATACTGGGGGCAACTATACTAGACATACTGGGGGCAACTATACTAGCTATACTGGGGGCAACTAAACTATACTAGCTATACTGGGGGCAACTAAACTATACTAGCTATACTGGCTGGGGGCAACTATACTGGCTGGGGCAACTAAACTAGCTATACTGGGGGCAGCTATCCTGGCTGGAGGCAACTATACTAGCTATACTGGCTGGGACAACTATACTAGCTATACTGGGGGCAGCTATCCTGGCTGGGGGCAACTATACTAACTGTACTGGCTGGGGGCAACTATACTAGCTTACTGGGGGCAACTATACTAGCCATACTGGGGGCAACTATACTAGCTATACTGGGGGCAACTATACTAGCTTACTGGGGGCAACTATACTAGCTATACTGGGGACAACTATACTTACTGGGGGCAACTATACTATCTATACTGGGGGCAACTAAACTATTCTAGCTATACTGGGGGCAACTATACTGGCTGGGGCAACTAAACTAGCTATACTGGGGGCAGCTATCCTGGCTGGGGGCAACTATACTAGCTATACTGGCTGGGGGCAACTATACTAACTGTACTGGCTGGGGGCAACTATACTAGCTATACTGTCTGGGGGCAACTATACTAGCTATACTGGCTGGGTGTGACCATACTAGCTATACTGGGGCAACTATACTAACTATACTGGAGCAACTATACTAGCTATACTGTGGGAACTGTACTAGCTATACTGTGGGCAACTGTACTAGCTATACTGTGGGCAACTGTACTAGCTATACTGGGGGCAACTATACTAGCTATACTAGGGCAACTATATTACCTACACTAAGGGCAACTATACTAGCTATATCGGGGGAAACTATACTAGCTATACTGGGGCAATGGCAGCGACATTCTCCAAGCACCCCTAAAGCACCCCCCAGCGTGAACTGACTTTCGGCGTCAAATAGACGCTGTGTCAGTTCACTGACAGCAGCAGCCCACAGCTGCGGCAGAGCAGGGCTACAGTAAAATGGCGTCTGAAGCCCTGCTCTGGAGACTTTGAGTCTGCAGTGCAGGGCTTCAGGCGCCATTTTCCCATAGCCCTGCTCTAAGCGCGGGAGTTTCAGTTGCTTGCTGGCTGCATAGGATTGTGGGAGCAGGAGGTCTGCTGCTGCTTCAGGTGAGTAATGTTTTTTTTTTTATTTATATTAGCAGGTGTATCGACTGTTCTGGCCAGGTCTGCTACATGATTGAAGTGTTTTCTGGCAGGTCGGCCACATGATTGCATGTTTTTTCTGGTCAAATCTTCCACATGATTGCATGTATTTTCTGGTCAGGTCTGCCACATGATTGCACGTATTTTCTGGTCAAATCTTCCACATGTTTGCATTTATTTTCTGGTCAAATCTTCCACATAATTGCATGTATTTTCTGGTCAAATCTTTCACATGCTTGCATGTATTTTCTGGCCAGGTCTGCTACATGATTGAAGTGTTTTCTGTCCACGTCTGCCACATGATTGCATGTATTTTCTGGTCAAATCTTCCACATGATTGCATGTATTTTCTGGTCAAATCTGCCGACATGATTGTATGTATTTTCTGGCCAGGTCTGCTACATGATTGAAGTGTTTTCTGGCCAGGTTTGCTACGTGATTGTATGCATTTTCTGGTCAGGTCTGCTACATGATTGAAGTGGTTTCTGGCCAGGTCTGCCACGATTGCAAGTATTTTCTGGTCAAATCTTCCACATGATTGCATGTATTTTCTGGGCAAATCTGCCGCCATGATTGCATGTATTTTCTAGGCAAATCTACCGCCATGATTGCATTTATTTTCTGGGCAAATCTACTCACTTTATGTGTACTTTCTTGAGAAAACCTGCACAATTATGTGAATTTTCTGGGAAAAGGCTCACCAAAACTTGGGCCCACTGTCTTTGCGTTGCACTTTTAAAGGGAACCCGAGGTGAGAATAATATTGAGGCTGCCATATTTATCTCCTTTTAAGCAATGCCAGTTGACTGGCTGCCGTGCTGGTCCTCTGCCTCTAATTCTTTCAACCATAGATCCTGAACAAGCATGCAGCAGGTCAGGGGTTTCTGACAATATTGTCAGAACTGACGAGATTAGTTGCATGCTTGTTTCTGGTGTAATTCAGTTCACTACTGCAGCCAAATAGATCAGCAGGGCTCCCTATTGTTTAAAAGGAAATAAATATGGCAGCCTCCATATCACTCTAATCCCGGGTTCACTTTAAACAAGTTAGCTCCGCCCTCATCTGATCATGGCCATGCCCATTTTTCACCGCAGTGCGCTTTGTGCGCCGTAGGTTATAGCCACACCTATTTTTTGGGGGAGGTGTCTTTTAATACCCAGCACCGGGTGTCAAATGCCCTAGGTACGCCACTGGGGGTCGGAGTATACAACTGGGAAAGAGAAGGCACAACATGGCATGTAACCAGACATATAGATTATGTATATATATGTATATACTGTAAACATATATATAACCCTCTATTTTGTATTGAATTTAACCACATGTGAGGTAGGGGCATAGTTAAATGATGTATATATTGACAGGATGGGGGAGAAAAACTGAGGGGGGGGAAGTAAAAAAGGGGGAGGGGCGACGAGGGGTGGGGTTATGAAGTGAGGATAATATGGTCAGGTATAGGAGGGGAATATGGAGAGGGATATAATGGTAATGGTGGTAAGTATAAGTGAATTTTTACTATAATAATAACTGTCGGCACAGGACGAGTAAATAGAGAAAAACAGATGGGCTGTGAGTTTAGCAAGTGTCACATGCATAATGGAGCAGTGCACAAGTTGATTATACAACATGGTGAAAAAGGAAACAAGACATCTGAAAAAAATGACACCTACCAGCAATATGTCAGGAGCACACCTGGCGCCTTTGTGCCCAGGTGTTGTCTGCATGCTGGTTATATAGTCCAAGGTACGCCCCCCCTAGTTAATTACATCGGGGGCGGATCAATTAAGATCATGCAGAACGGATCGTGCATCAGTGCCCACGCATCCTCTCCCCACGTCACCCCTTGACGCATAGTGTAATGTGGTGCGTCTATGCCTCTGCATCACAGGAGGACAAACGGCATGTCACTTCCGCTACGGCGGCGGAAGTGACGTTACGGAATGGAGCGCTGTGTGTGCGCATGTGCGTGAGTCGTCCTGCGCCATCTTGTATGTGGGCAGGCAGTTCAGGGCTATTACTAGCTATTGGGAATGGGGCTCGGCGGGGCAGCTATTAGAAAAAAACATTACTGATTACCCCTACTAGATGGCGCTTAAGCATAGCAAGCTGAATGACTTTACAGCGTTCAGATTATATAAAACAGTTGTAGTGTTATTTATTTTTATGAATGTGATTATTGTAAGTTGTGATCCATTTATTTACTTATCACATCTCTATTTATTCCTTTTTATTTTAGCTGCCCCGCCGAGCCCCATTCCCAATAGCTAGTAATAGCCCTGAACTGCCTGCCCACATACAAGATGGCGCAGGACGACTCACGCACATGCGCACACACAGCGCTCCATTCCGTAACGTCACTTCCGCCGCCGTAGTGGAAGTGACATGCCGTTTGTCCTCCTGTGATGCAGAGGCATAGACGCATAGACGCACCACATTACACTATGCGTCAAGGGGTGACGTGGGGAGAGGATGCGTGCGCACTGTTGCACGCTCCACTCTGCATGATCTTAATTGATCCGCCCCCCGATGTAATTGACTAGGGGGGTGTACCTTGGACTATATAACCAGCAGGCAGACAACACCTGGGCACAAAGGCGCCAGGTGTGCTCCTGACACATTGCTAGTAGGTGTCATTTTTTTCAGATGTCTTTTTTCCTTTTTCACCACGTTGTATAATCACCTTGTGCACTGCTCCATTATGCATATGACACTTGCTAAACTCACAGCCCACCTACTCTATTTACTCGCCCTGTGCCCATAGTTATTATTATAGTAAAAATTCACTTATACGTACCACCATTACCATTATATAATTATATATCCCTCTCCATATTCCCTTCCTATACCTGGCCATATTATCCTCACCTCATAACCCCACCCCTTGTCGCCCCCTCCCCCCTTTTTTCCTCCCCCCCCCCTCAGTTTTTCTCCTACATCCTGTCAATATATACAGTATTTAACTATGCCCCAACCTCAAATGTTTTTAAATTTAATACAAAATAGAGGGTTATATATATGTTTACAGTATATACATATATATACATAATCTATATGTCTGGTTACATGCCATGTTGTGCCTTCTCTTTCCTAGTTGTATACTCCGACCCCTACTGCCTGATGAAGCGGGTTTAAGCCTGCGAAACGTGTTGTGAAATTATTTTTGGAGTGTATCAATAAATATATCCTTTTGTTGAAATACACAGCTTATTGTGTCTGCTTATAGGATGTAAGTCCACCACTGCCTCCCAAGCAATTTTTAAACCTTTTAATATTTGATCTTATTCTTTTGGCGCCTCTGTTCAAATTGCTATACGTAATATATCCACCCTTGGTGGAGGGGGACACCCCGTTTTCACATCTACAAAAATTTGCTTTCCTAAAACAGAAAGAATTTGCGATAATTCAGGTTGGAGTGAGCTCGAGATGTCTCCCAGAGCACCACTGCTGAATATATGCAAATTAACCATTGTACCCTTAGAAGCTAAACACACCTCCAGAACCGCTGGAATGCAATGATGTGTCAGCTTGTTAAATTGTACAGAGCCATAATAATCCAACATGCATACAGACTGTTTCGGATTGTTTGATCCTCATCAGTGCATGGCATGGATTAATTTGGCTCTATGGAGTAGGGCTTGTAAACCGAGAGGTACAGACTAACCAGCAAGCTCATGGTGACCCAGAACTCATTGGAGTGTGTAAGGGACTACAATGGTCCTAAAAGCCCCCTTACTAAGATGTTAAGAAAAACAAAAATTTGCTTTCCTAAAACAGAAAGAATTTGCGATAATTCAGGTTGGAGTGAGCTCGAGATGTCTCCCAGAGCACCACTGCTGAATATATGCAAATTAACCATTGTACCCTTAGAAGCTAAACACACCTCCAGAACCGCTGGAATGCAATGATGTGTCAGCTTGTTAAATTGCACAGAGCCATAATAATCCAACATGCATACAGACTGTTTCGGATTGTTTGATCCTCATCAGTGCATGGCATTGATTAATTTGGCTCTATGGAGTAGGGCTTGTAAACCGAGAGGTACAGACTAACCAGCAAGCTCATGGTGACCCAGAACTCATTGGAGTGTGTAAGGGACTACAATGGTCCTAAAAGCCCCCTTACTAAGATGTTAAGAAAAACAAAAATTTGCTTTCCTAAAACAGAAAGAATTTGCGATAATTCAGGTTGGAGTGAGCTCGAGATGTCTCCCAGAGCACCACTGCTACAGTGGTCCTAAAAGCCCCCTAAAAGCTCTGTACAATTTAACAAGCTGACACATCATTGCATTCCAGCGGTTCTGGAGGTGTGTTTAGCTTCTAAGGGTACAATGGTTAATTTGCATATATTCAGCAGTGGTGCTCTGGGAGACATCTCGAGCTCACTCCAACCTGAATTATCGCAAATTCTTTCTGTTTTAGGAAAGCAAATTTTTGTTTTTCTTAACATCTTAGTAAGGGGGCTTTTAGGACCATTGTAGTCCCTTACACACTCCAATGAGTTCTGGGTCACCATGAGCTTGCTGGTTAGTCTGTACCTCTCGGTTTACAAGCCCTACTCCATAGAGCCAAATTAATCCATGCCATGCACTGATGAGGATCAAACAATCCGAATCAGGCTGTGCATCGCCGCTCGGCCTTTTGGCTGCGATCAGGGGTAAAACCTTGGTTGTGGTCGGAAGGGCTTAGCGAGAGGACCTCCTTTTGGGGGTCCTAGGAAAAACAGAGAGGCGAAGGAGGGAGCCATGGCGGACTGGCCGAATTTGCGCAGCTCCATAAAGGTGGAGGTTGCTAGAGACCAGATCGGGAGTGTCAGCCTGAGAGATGTGATGTCGGATGTGATGTTCAAGATATTCAATGTCCAGGTAACGGATCTACATTCGGTTCAAGATTTTGTTCATTTGGGTTTATTTTGTTTTACGTTTCATTCCGAGGAAACCTGCATTGCTGTGTATGAAAACTGGAAATTTAAAGCTTTCTCAGCGGACTATGCCATCCTGAGGAAGATGTCGGTGGAACTTTGCTTTGATCCTGGAGTGAAGGAACTTACTGTACACTGCTACAACCCCTACATGGAGGAGTATGTGGTGAGGACTTTTCTTTTGAGATTTTGTTCTGAAGTCAGCGAGGCTCAGAGGCTGTACAACTCATTTGGTTGCTACAGGAGCAAGCTGAAATACAAAGTTAAATTGCTTCCAGATGCAGATGGCTATGGCGGCACGGTGCACCCCCCAGCTTCCTTCCATGTGGCTGGGGAGAGATGCACCATTTACTATCAGGGCCAGCCTAAGTACTGTAGGGGGTGTTTTGAGTACGGGCACATAAGATCAGAGTGTCCCAATAAGATGTGTTGCCGGATATGTAAGGAGAGGGGCCACCAGGCGTCTGCGTGCCCTGCACCCCGAGTGTGTGATCTGTGCGGGGTGGGGGGTCACATGGCCCGGAACTGTACTAAGAACAAGGGACGCAGACTGTTCTCATATGCTGGGGTTGTGAAGGGGGAGGTGGGAGGATTGTTTGCTGGGTGGGCGGAAAAGACTCCGTTCTCTGTTTGTGTTATTGACAATACTGTATCTGATAATGTTGCTACTGCTACTAATGTTGCTGAGGAGCGGATGGAGGCGTCCGGGCCGGTGGCAGAGGAGGGCGGAGGTTCTGTGGCCGGCTTGGCGTCTCACGTGACTGCTGAAGAGAGTGGTGGGCGTGGTCAGGAGAGCGGGGCTGCAGCGAAAGGGGAGGTGTCTGTGGAGCGTGGGGAGGTGACTGGAGTGAATGCTGAGAGTGGTGACGTCAGTGAGGTGGTCCCGCTCTCGGCGTCCTTGGATACTGTTGCTGGGGTGATTGAGGAGCTGGAGGAGTTGCTGGATGATGCGGCTGTGGTGGATGTGACGCTGGGTGGTGAGGAGGCGGATGTTGGGCTGCTGAATGTGTCCAGTAAGGAGGATGGCCGCCGGGAGACTGGGGTGAGTGACGAGCGTGCGGCGGAGGTGACAGCTGCTGTGATTGCGGAGGTGACTGGTGTGGGAGTGGCTGGGGTGATTGTGGGAGTGGTTGGTGAGAGTCCGTGTAGCCAGGCGGATCTGTTTGCGGAAGATGGGAATGTGACGGCTGAGGAGTCTGTGGGTGATGATTCTTGTGTCCGGGCTGTGGAGCGAATGGAGGAGGAGACTTGTGGAGGGAGAGTGAGCGGAGCTGCACCGGCAGAAGGTGACGTGTCTGGGGAGGAGGAGCCGGTGGGTGACGCTACCTGTGTGCAAGCCGTGCTGCGGGAGGAGGAGGAGGAGTCCCGGGCACGGAAAGCGGCTGTGCAGAGTGGGTCCGGTGTTGGGAAGACTGCGGAGGTGATTGCGGGGGTGAGTGAGGGGCAGGGGGTCACCCAGGAGCGGGGGAGACGGCGGGAGGAGGCGGGTCAGCCAGAGAGGAGGGAGGAGTCAGTATGCAAAGGTAAGGTGAGCAGTGGGATGGGCAGCGGGAAGGTGCAGAGTAGCCGGGCTGGGAGTAGTAGTTCCTCAGGAGTGGGGGGTGTGGCCAAGGCGCAGAAGCCCATAGATTGGGGGGCAGAGATGGATAAAAAGGAGGAGCAGGATAAGATGGGGTGGGAGGAACAGAAGTCAAGGATGAGGCATGGAGGGAGGGGGAGGTTGAGGAAGGAGGAGGAGGAAAGCAGAGTAGGAGGGGGTAAGAAGCTGAAGTTGGGGGTAGGGAGTGCTCCAGAGGTGCCCCTGTCGCCTAATCCGTATGTTGTACTGGAAGATTCGGATGATGAGATGGAAGTTCAGGTGGAAGATGCTGGGCAGCCGGATAGCCCTGATCCGCAGCCCAGGCGATGTGTTGCTGTATCTGGGAGAGAAGGAGGTGATCAGACTGTGTTATTGGAACATAGTATACCCAGTGTGCGGCTGGATAGGCAGTATTATGAGCCACTTGAGAGGGACTGTGTGATACAGACTAGAAGTTGTGCTAAAGAGATTGTGAAGGTGGTGGAAGAGACGAATAAGTTGTGGAATAGTATGTCGG
This sequence comes from Hyperolius riggenbachi, assembly GCF_040937935.1. NCBI lineage: Eukaryota > Metazoa > Chordata > Amphibia > Anura > Hyperoliidae > Hyperolius > Hyperolius riggenbachi. Next base: position 174,947,497 of record NC_090650.1, read on the forward strand.
ATAATGTTGCTTTACGCATAATGATTGCAGTGAGAGAGATACTTGGAGAAGATACTGCTATAACAGCGAGGAGGTTCGGTTTCCCATTGTGGCTTGTAAGAAGGATGCAGGTGTATCATTATAATTTGTCAGATTATCGTCAGGATGATATGACCGTGAGGTTAATGGGTTACTATGTGTCTAAACAGGAAAGAGTGTGGGGAAGATTAATTTCTGGAGAATATTGATTTTTTACGACCCAAGAAAAAGATTATAAAAATAAATGCCATAAAAAAAAAAAAAAAATCCGAAACAGTCTGTATGCATGTTGGATTATTATGGCTCTGTACAATTTAACAAGCTGACACATCATTGCATTCCAGCGGTTCTGGAGGTGTGTTTAGCTTCTAAGGGTACAATGGTTAATTTGCATATATTCAGCAGTGGTGCTCTGGGAGACATCTCGAGCTCACTCCAACCTGAATTATCGCAAATTCTTTCTGTTTTAGGAAAGCAAATTTTTGTTTTTCTTCACATCTACAGAGAGCGACTTCTTAATCCTGAGTGAGGACAGGCTAATCTCCTCACCTGCCTATACAGTGGTTGCCTGGAGGTAACCCTGGTTTGTGAGTATTCATTTTACTCTTTTTCATTATAACAATTGTGTTGACATACTACACTATATTGGGCTCTCGGTTCTCTCTTTTTATTTTATAAGTTCTCTGATTGACCAAATACTTCCAAGTTGGAAGCATTGGACTAATCACAGGCCACAGATTTTTTCTGTTAAAGTTTGAATACCGAAGAAATTTTAGACTAATCACAAGACTCTGTAAAACTTGGCAGTATCCGAGTCTTGTGATTGGTCTAAAATGCAGTATGCTGTAGTTTACCATGTAATCGTAATACCATGGAAATTTTAGACCAATCACAAGACTCGGATACTACCGAGTTTTACCAAGTCTTGTGAATGGTCGAAAAATTTCAGCGGTAATGCGGTATTTCCAGTAATGCAGTATTTCCATGGAATACTGGTTTCTGAGACTGATTTCCAATTACCGCTATGGTCTGCGGTAAGCCCATTTCCGATCAAAAACTCGGAAATCGGTATTCCACAGAAATTTTCCAACCATCCCTACCAAGAAAAGAAAACAGAGCTTTGCGCAAAACTACAATAACAGCACAACAGTAGCTTACTGTTCTGGCCTCTTCTAGAGCCTGAGAAACAACTGTCAGGCTGGTATCTGTGTAACCCCACACTTGCTTTTTGTTTGGTTGTTTGCGCTGGTACTGGAATCATAAAAATGCAGTTACTATTGTTTGGTGCCCGGCTCTATCTTCATGGTAATAATCTGATATTTGGACTGCTAATGAGAACAGCCACCACCAGCATTATCCTGCCTATGTGTTTGGTGCTGCAATGACCCTTAGGCCTGGCCAAGTACTAGTGTTCCTTGTATAGTAATCAGTGGCATACCTATCACCCCTGCCACACCTTCATGCAGGGGGGCCCTGAGGCATGCAGGGGTCCTTGAAATTATGACGCACCGCGTGGCAAGCAAGACTAGTGGGAAACCTGAGGGGGTGGATGTTCATACTGCAGCTCTGCATAGGAGCGGACTATGCCACGTGTGTCAACTACAGTGGGGGTGTAACTTAGGGTAAGGATAGACAAAGTCTGTATACTTAGACCAGGCTAATGCCTGCCTGGTGTGAATTGGCCTCAGTCCTTGCAGCAGCTCCTTGGCAAGCAGAGAGCAGAGGAGGAAATTCCTTCTAAGTTCAACCATCCCTCCCAATCCAAGAAGTTGGCACTTTCTAAGTACTGGAGGAGAGAAAACATGGATTGTCAGCACAGGGAAATTCAGTGAGGAAGACTGAAGGGAGCTAGCGCTGCAAGATTAAAGGGGGACAAGTGTGTGTGTATATCAGTGAAGGTGAGTGCTGCATACCTCCCAACTTTTTGAGATATGAAAGAGGGTCACTTAAAGGAGCGCTATGGTGAAAAACTGTAACATTTTAAATATATGCAAACATATACAAATAAGCCACACACCATAACCACACCCCTATTCACATATACCCTAAAGATTTCATAGGAAAAATATGTTGTTTTATAATTCAAACTGCACTGGAATTTTCTATCCTGGCTCACTTTCCTTCATATTAACATTTGAAAATAAGAAATATATTAATTTAAAGGATGGGAATAAAGTTTAACCACATTTAAACACATTCTTCAGTAGAAAACTACATATATATATATATATATATATATATATATATATATATATATATATATACACACACACACAGAGATCTGTACATCAGTCCTGAAAGAGGGACAAATGAGGAAGAAAGAGGGACAAAGGGACAAGGACCCTAAAGAGGGATTGTCAATCCAAAAGAGGGACACTTGGGAGTTATGAATGAATTAGTGCTGCTAGGAGAAGTGTCTGTCTGTGTGTATCAGTGACTGAGTCTGAGTGCTAGTAGGAGAAATGTCTGTCTGTGTATATCAGTGAGTGAGTGCTGCTAGGAGAAGTTTCTGTCTGTGTGTATGATCAGTGAGTGAGTGCTGCTAGGAGAAGTATCTGTCTGTGTATATCAGTGAGTGAGTGCTCTGTCTGTGTGTATCAGTGAGTGCTGCTAGGAGAAATGTGTGTGTCTATCAGTGTGTGCTGATATCAGTGATATCTGCCCAATAAATAGCACAAGAGTCACTTCTTGCCGGGCACAGGGACTCCCACAGAGAGAGCCATTACTTTTCTTCAGAGGCTCTCTCATTGGCTACATCCTGTGCCCTCAGGGTCTGGAAGTGGTAGGAGAGTGAGAGATTTGCTACATTTGTACACTGGGGGGGGGGGGGGGGCAGTTTGTAGATGGAAACTAGGAAGGGGGGGCCCCATTAAATTTTTGCAGGGGGGCCCAAGGTTTGTAGCTACGCCCCTGATAGGAATGTGCGATATCCCCAGCTTTGTTTATCATAGGGAAATAGATTTTAACCAGTTAATGACAATGTATGGTATTAAAACGTCATGTTAGAGCCTGTTAACGACAACATGACATTTTAATACGTCGCGCGTTCCAGATACCGCTCCGCACATGTGCGCGCCGCTCCCACCACCAATTCCGTCGGGATTCCATGTTAAGTGATTGGGGAAGAGGACTGAGCGGTCCTCTATCCAGATCGCAATGCCTGGAATGAATGGGCGTGACCGCGAACAGTGGCCGTGTCCATTCAGAAAACAGGAAGCCGTCACAGTGTAACAAACTGGAAAAAAAAAAGTGAACACTTCCTATTACTTCTTGTGGCCAAAAAGTATATTACACATGCAGGCACATGCACTTAAACACAATATTAATAAAATTAACAACTTACACTTCCAAAGCCCCCCCCCCCTAACACCCCCCCCACCCCCCTTCCCCACACACACACACACACACACACACACACACACACACACACACACACACACACACACACACACACACACACACACACACACACACACACACACACACACACACACACTTGTACAAAAAATCATCTTAAAAAAATACATAAACAGTTGCCTTAAGGACTCAGCTTTTTTAATCTATATTTTATGAGGGAAAATTACTTTTACTTTACTACATAGGGGCTTGTAATTATGGACCGGACAAAAAAACCCAAAAAACAGAAAAATAACACCTATATTTCAAAATAATATATTGTCGCCATACACTGTGATAGGGACATCATTTAAACGGTTTAATAATTGGGACAACTGGGCAAATAAAATGTGTCAGTTTTATCCACAGGAGAATGTTTAATTTTAAAACTATAAGGGCTGAAAGCTGAGAAATAATGAATTTTTTCCATTATTTTTTTATTTTTCCCATTAAAACGCATTTAGAATAAAAAATTTCTTAGCAAAATGTACTACCCACAGAAAGCCTAATTGGTGGCGAAAAAAACGAGGTATAGATCATTTTCTTGTGATAAATAGTAATAAAGTTATTAGGGAATAAAAGGGAGGAGTACTGACAGGTGAAAATTGCTCTGGTCTGTTAGGGTAAAAACCCTTGGGGGTGAACCGGTTAAAAACTGCCTAATAAACTAAGGATTGATGTGTACGCTGATTGAGTGCTGTTATTTTTATAAAAGGTGGCTGTATTTGTAAAGATGTGATCTTGTAACACACTGTTTTTCTATCTTGCCACAACTATATAAAGATTTAAAAACAAACAAAACTGCCCAATCATTTTTTTTACCATGGGCTTTGATGTGAGTAGTGTTTCTGTTTGGATTCAGTTAAAAGTTAAATTTGTCATGAATATCAGGCCGTTCAATTCAATCAGAACTGAATAAAAGTACTATTTGTGGGGAAATTTGCAGTCTCAAAGTGTTTTTCCATAATGCCCTGTTCAAGCAGCTGGGGAACAAGCATTGATCTCCCAAGTAGAGATGGGCCGAACGGTTCACCGGCGAATGGATCCAGGCGAACTTTGGGTGGTTCGCGTTCGTAAGCGAAGGCGAACTTTCCCAGAAGTTCAATTCGCCCCATAATGCTCCGTTAGGGTCAACTTTGACCCTCTACATCACAGTCAGCAGGCATATTGTAGCCAATCAGGCTACACTCAGTCCTGGAGCCACTCCCCCATGTATATAAGGCAGGCTCCGCCGGCCATTACACTCACTTGTGTGCCTGCTATAGTGACTGTAGGGCGAGGTGCTGCAGACTGTTTCTGCTAGGGAAAGATTAGTTAGGCTCTAGGCTTGTTAGCTTGCTCCTGGCTGATTCTTATTGCTATAATAGCACCCCACAACAGCTCTTTTGAGAGCTAATCCTGTTCTTGTGATTTTTTTTTTCTGTGTGTCACTGACACTTGTGTTGCATTATAGACAGCCTTGGTAATTCATACTGTGTTTGTGCCAGCCCAGGCCCAGCACAATCAGACAGTGAGTCAGTGACTAGTGACACTGACTACCTGTGTCAGTCAGCTGCACATTGTGTAATAGATAATGAAGGAAGGTCTGCACGATGTCTCCGCATCAGTATCAATAAGTTTATTCAGGACATGTCCAGATCCACAAAAAAGCACTTGACTAACATGTTTCGGACATAAAATCCTTAATCATAGTCAACATTGTGTAATACCCATTATTACTGCACTTGTGTTGCGGCGACAGCTTTTGTAATTCATACTGTGTGCAGTGTCACTGCCAGGCAGCCAGGCCCGCCACATTCAGTGACTAACTGTATCAGCTTCACATTGTGTAATACCCATTATTACTGCACTTGTGTTGCGGCGACAGCTTTTGTAATTCATAGTGTGTGCAGTGTCACTGCCAGGCCCAGGCCCACCACATTCAGTGACTAACTGTATCAGCTGCACATTGTGTAATACCCATTATTACTGCACTTGTGTTGCGGTGACAGCTTTTGTAATTCATACTGTATGCAGTGTCACTGCCAGCCAGGCCCACCACATTCAGTGACTAACTGTATCAGCTGCACATTGTGTAATACCCATTATTACTGCACTTGTGTTGCGGTGACAGCTTTTGTAATTCATACTGTGTGCAGTGTCACTGCCAGCCAGGCAGCCCGGCCCACCACATTCAGTGACTAACTGTATCAGCTGCACATTGTGTAATATCCATTATTACTGCACTTGCGTTGCGGCAACAGCTTTTGTAATTCATACTGTGTGCAGTGTCACTGCCAGCCAGGCCCACCACATTCAGTGACTAACTGTATCAGCTGCACATTGTGTAATACCCATTATTACTGCACTTGTGTTGCGGCAACAGCTTTTGTAATTCATACTGTGTGCAGTGTCACTGCCAGCCAGGCCCACCACATTCAGTGGCTAACTGTATCAGCTGCACATTGTGTAATACCCATTATTACTGCACTTGTGTTGTGGCGACAGCTTTTGTAATTCATACTGTGTGCAGTGTCACTGCCAGCCAGGCCCACCACATTCAGTGACTAACTGTATCAGCTGCACATTGTGTAATACCCATTATTACTGCACTTGTGTTGTGGCGACAGCTTTTGTAATTCATACTGTGTGCAGTGCCACTGCCAGCCAGGCCCAGCACATTCAGACAGTCAGTGACTACCTGTGTCAGTCAGCTGCACATTGTGTAATACCCATTATTACTGCACTTGTGTTGTGGCGACAGCTTTTGTAATTCATACTGTGTGCAGTGCCACTGCCAGCCAGGCCCAGCACATTCAGACAGTCAGTGACTACCTGTGTCAGTCAGCTGCACATTGTGTAATACCCATTATTACTGCACTTGTGTTGTGGCGACAGATTTTGTAATTTATACTGTGTGCAGTGTCCGGGTTCATGGACTCTTTGCCAAAGCCGAAAAATGTGAGTTTGAAAAAGCAAATATTCAATTACTGGGTCTCTTCATTTCTTCGGAAGGAGTGTCTATGGATCCTCAAAAGGTTTCTGCCATCTTAGATTGGCCAGCCCCCTCAGATAAGAAAGGGGTTCAGCGATTCATCGGATTCGCTAACTTCTATCGCAGGTTCATCAAGGACTTCTCTGCCATTGTGGGGCCCATCACCCAGCTAACTAAAGCTCATTGTACCTTTTCATGGACTCAGGAAGCTCAGATAGCTTTTGAAAAACTCAAGAGACTATTTACCTCCGCTCCTGTTTTAAAACATGCCGATCATACCCAACCCTATATTCTAGAAGTGGAAGCTTCTGAAACCGCTGCTGGAGCAGTGCTTTCTCAGCGGTTTGGTCCCAAAGCCTTGCTTCCCCGGATTGCGTTCTTTTCAAGGAAGTTAAGTTCAGCTGAGAAGAATTAAGATATAGGGGAAAGAGAACTTCTGGCAATTAAGTTGGCTCTGGAAGAGTGGAGGTATCTTCTTGAAGGAGCTTTGCATCCGATTTTGGTCTACACAGATCATAAAAACTTAGAATACCTACGGATTGCTAAGAGACTCCGCCCTCGACAAGCCCGGTGGGCACTTTTCTTCTTCCGGTTCGAGTTCCATATCACTTATCGCCCTGGTTCCAAGAACAGCAAGGCCGACGCCTTATCTCACATGTTCTTTGAAAAGGAAACAATACCGACTCCCAATACTATTCTGGCACCTAAGAATTTCTTGCTTATCCAGTCAGACCTCCTTCCCCGGATCAAGCAGGCTTCAAGTTCACTCCAATCTGATCTGACTCAGGGGTGTCATTATCAAGAAGGAATATTTTTTCACGAAGACAAGATTTTCGCCCCACAAGATCTTAGACTGGAAATTTTACAAATGTTCCATGATCACAAGCTGGCCGGACATTTTGGGTACGCTAAAACTCTGGAAATGGTGCAGAGAAGCTTTTGGTGGCCAGAAATAAAAGCTGATTGCCTCAATTATGTATCTGCATGTCCTACTTGTGCTAGATCTAAGACACTGCGATCTAAACCTTGGGGGTTACTTTCTCCATTGCCTATTCCAAACCGTCCCTGGGAGATGATTGCGATGGACTTTATTGTGGAGTTACCCCCTTCTGCTGGCAAGACTGTTATCCTTGTGGTGGTGGATCGCCTGACAAAAATGTCTCATTTCATCGCACTTAAAAAGGTTCCTTCCGCAGTCACTACAGGCAGCCAGGCCCACCACATTCAGTGACTAACTGTATCAGCTGCACATTGTGTAATACCCGTTATTACTGCACTGGTGTTGTGGCGACAGCTTTTGTAATTCATACTGTGTGCAGTGTCACTGCCAGCCAGGCCCACCCCATTCAGTGACTAGCTGTATTAGCTGCACATTGTGTAATACCCGTTATTACTGCACTGGTGTTGTGGCGACAGCTTTTGTAATTTATACTGTGTGCAGTGCCACTGCCAGCCAGGCCCAGCACATTCAGACAGTCAGTGACTACCTGTGTAAGTCAGCTGCACATTGTGTAATACCCGTTATTACTGCACTTGTGTTGTGTCGACAGCTTTTGTAATTCAAACTGTGTGCAGTGCCACTGCCAACCCAGGCCCAGCACATTCAGTGACCACTGTACCTGTGTGTGTGATAGGCAGCTGCACATTGTAATACCCAGTATTGCATATACCTACCTAGCTGTTGGGTTCAGTGAACCCACCTACCTACGTGAGTGCACGCAGTGTGATATACCACTCCGTGCATACCTGTTAAAGAGACACTGAAGCAAAAAAAAATGATGATATTATGATTTGTATGTGTAGTACAGCTAAGAAAAAAAACATTAAGATCAGATACATCAGTCTAATTGTTTCCAGTACAGGAAAAGTTGAGAAACTCCAGTTGTTATCTCTATGCAAAAAAGCTATTAAGCTCTCCGACTAACTTAGTCGTGGAGAGGGCTGTTATCTGATTTTTATTATCTCAACTGTAATTGAACTGTTTACTTTTCCTCTGCTAGAGGAGAGTTCATTACTTCACAGACTGCTCTGAAAGACTCATTTTGAATGGTGAGTGTTGTGTAATCTGCACATATTATAGAGTGATGCAATGTTAGAAAAAACACTATATACCTGAAAATAAAAATATGAGAATATTTTCTTTACTGCTAATCTTCTAGTAATTATTCATAGTACACAACCAATTCATTATATCATATATTTTTTTCCCTTCAGTGTCTCTTTAACTGCTGCACCTGTGTGACTGCACATTGTATTAGTCAAATCAGTGCATAACTTTCACTTCATCCCCCCTCCCCCGATATGGACAAAACGGACAAATCAGGCCGCGGAAGAGGTAGTGGCAGACCCAGAGGAAGGCCACCTGGCAGGTGTGTGCGTGGTCGTGTTGATGTGATTTCGTGCGGCCCTGGCCCAAAGTACAGTGCTCAGAAGAAGGCATGTCCCATCACCTCCCAAAATTGTCAGGACGTGGTTGACTATTTAACACAGAACACCTCATCTCCCGCAGCCATCAGCGCTACTACAAGCACCACATCTGCTGCATTTGACACTTCGCAGGAGTTATTTGGTGGTGAAATCACTGATTCACACCCACTACTGCTACAACATTATGAAGGCGCTAAGCAAGTTACACCACCTCATATGTGTGAGTTAGGCGACAATATGGATGTAATGGAGGAGGAGGATGATGATGACCAACCTGCTGTTGGTGCAGTTTTGGAGGTGTCTGAGGAAAGCGAAGCTGGGCAGGATGATTATGATGACGATTATACGGATGCCACGTATAATCCCAATAGAAGAGATGAACAGGGGGACAGTTCGGAGGGGGAGTCAGAGAGGAGTAGGAGGAGACGAGTTCTTGACAGAAGCAGGGGGAGCTCGTCCTCAGAAACAGCTGGTGGCAGTGTCCAGCACTATGTATTGCCAGCTATGGACAGCCAGCCAACATGCCCTTCAACGTCAGCTGCTGACTCTGAGGCCACCATAGTGCCATTACCCCAGGGTGGCTCAGCGGTGTGGAAATTTTTGATGTGTCTGCCTCAGATCGGAGTTAAGCCATCTGTTCTCTCTGTCTCCAAAAATTGAGCCGTGGAAAGGCCAACACTCACGTAGGGACAAGTGCCTTACGAAGCCACCTGGAGATAAGGCACAAACAGCAATGGGAAGAACACCTGAGCAAGACCTCACAAAAGAAAAGCCACCCTGCTTCTCCTCTTCCTCCTTCAGGTGCAGCATCTTCAGCCGCTTTCTCCCTTGCACCTTCACAGCCACCCTCCTCCACTCCGCCTCTGCCCTTGAGCGGTTCCTGCTCCTCTGCCCACAGCAGCCAGGTGTCTGTGAAGGAAAGGTTTGAGCGGAAGAAGCCAATTTCTGCCAGTCACCCCCTTGCCCGCCGTCTGACAGCTGGCGTGGCAGAACTATTAGCTCGCCAGCTATTACCATACAAGTTGGTTGACTCTGAGGCTTTCCATAAATTTGTGATCATTGGGACACCGCAGTGGAAGATAGCAGGCTGCACTTATTTTTCTAGAAAGGCGATACCCAAACTGTACCGTGAAGTTCAGAGGCAAGCGGTGTCATCTCTGGCGAACAGCGTTGGGTCGAGGGTCCACCTGACCACAGATGCCTGGTCTGCCAAGCACGGTCAGGGACGCTACATTACTTACACAGCCCATTGGGTCAACCTGGTGAACGATGGCAAGCAGGGAGTATGTGGCTGCGCAGCGGACCAACTAGTGACACCTCCACGGCTTGCAGGCAGGCCTCTTGCCACCTCCACTCCTACTCCTCCTGCTACATCCTCTTCACTGTTGTCCTCCTCCTCCTCCTCCTCCTTGGCTGAGTGACAGTTCAACTTTAGTGGTGCTGCCATCTCCTCTCCCGCTACACAGCCCCATCTCCCCAGAGCCTATGCTGCATGCCAGGTACTATGGTGTCACGCCATCTTAGACATGTCTTGCCTTAAAGCGGAGAGTCACACTGGACCAGCTCTCCTGGCTGCTCTTAACAAACAGGTGGAGCAGTGGCTTACCCCGCACCAGCTGGAGATCGGCAACGTGGTGTGTGACAACGGCAGCGATCTCCTTTCTGCTTTGAATTTGGGAAAGCTGACACATGTACCCTGCATGGCACATGTGTTGAATCTGGTCATTCAAAGATTTGTGTCAACGTACCCAGGCTTAGAGGGCGTCCTGAAGCAGGCCAGGAAGTTGTGTGGGCATTTCAGGCGTTCTTACACGGCCATGGCACGCTTTGCGGACATTCAGCGGAGAAACAACTTGCCGGTGAGACGCTTGATATGCGATAGCCCAACTCGCTGGAATTCGACCCTGCTCATGTTCTCTCGCCTGCCAGACCAGGAGAAAGCCGTCACCAAGTACCTGTACAATTACAGTAGGACACAATCTGTGGAGATGGGGATGTTCTGGCCACCGAACTGGACACTGATGCGTGCAGGCTCATGCGGCCGTTAGAGGAGGTGACCAACCTGGTGAGTCGCACTGAAGGCACCATCAGCGACTTGATCCCCTACGCTTATTTCCTGGAGCGTGCCATGCGTAGAGTGGTGGATCAAGCTGTGGAGGAGCGTGAACAGGAACAGTTACGGCAGGAAGAGTCGTGGGAGCAATTTTCATCTGAACCAGATGTTTCCTCAACACCTGTGGCAGCACAGAGGGGGGAGGAGGAGGAAGAAGAGGAGTCGTGTGGGGAAGAAGAGGAGTCAGACTCGAATGATGAGGAAGGTGTTTCTGTGGAAGAGGAAGAGGTGGCGGCAGAAGAACAACCACAGCAGCTGTCACAGGGGGCTTGTGCTGCTCCACGTTCCCGTGGTATTGTTCATGGCTGGGGGGAGGAAGAGGAGTTACATAACGTCACTCAGGAAGAGCAAGAGGAGATGGATAGTACGTCTGGATCCGACTTTGTGCAGATGGGGTCTTTCATGCGGTTTGTCCTGTTGAGGGACCCCCGTGTAAAAAAACTCAAAGGAAACGACCTGTACTGGGTGGCAACGCTACTAGACCCCCGGTACAGGCACAAAGTGGTGGACCTGTTACCAACTCACCTGAAGGTGGAAAGGATGCAGCACATGCAGAACAAGCTGGCAACTATGCTTTACAATGCGTTTAAGGGTGATGTCGCAGCACAACACAATAAAGGTACTACTGCCAGTAATCCTCCTCCCATGTCCATGCAGGCAAGGACAGGACGCTCCAGCGATCTCATGGTGATGTCGGACATGCAGACATTCTTTAGTCCAACACCTTGCCGTAGCCTTTCGGGATCCACCCTCCACCAACGCCTGGACCAGCAGGTAGCCGACTACCTGGCCTTAAGTGTTGATGTAGACACTGTGAGCAGCGATGATGAACCCTTGGACTACTGGGTGCGCAGGCTTGACCTGTGGCCAGAGCTGTCCCAATTTGCCATCCAACTTCTGTCTTGCCTTGCCGCAAGCGTCCTGTCAGAAAGGACCTTCAGCGCAGCTGGAGGCATTGTCACTGAGAAGAGAAGTCGCCTAAGTCACAAAAGTGTTCAGTACCTCACCTTTATCAAAATGAATGAGGAATGGATCCCAGAGGGCTACTGCCCGCCCAAAGACTAAGTCAGTCCCCACACACAGCATCTCTGCCTGCACGCCATGTAACTGGCTGCCTGCCCCAAGACTAAGTTGCTCCCCACACAGCACCTCTGCCCGCCGGCCGCTTGACTGCCTTCTCCGCCACCACCAACAGGGTCCAGGATTCCTGAATTTTTTGACCGCTGCCAGCAGCGACCGCTATAATAATTTTTCTGGGGCGTCTACATGCCTGCCTAATTTTTCTGGCTGAACTGCGGGCGGCTGCAACAACAAAACAAAAGTCATGTACATGTGCCCATCCCCCTTCGTGATCATTACCTTGCCGCGGTGAAGGGGCTTGCGTATCACAATGAAGCAATGACCGCCGGCTATATGAGTGTCTCAGGGTTGGCACACCAAAGATAATAAGGTCGTTGCTTCATTGTGGTCAGACCATATTTGATCAGCTGGACAGTCACTGTTCTGTCATTCAGCTACATCAGCCGGGCAACCATATGGGCTGTAAAGCCACCATCACCTGCACTCTCGTCTTGGTGCGCACCAGTCCAGCACGGCCGTCACTATACAAACGGCTGTTTGCAGTCACTGCATGCCTTTCACTGCATCTGTGACTGCACATTGTATTATACCTGGCAGTCAGTGCATACCTTTCACTTGAATGGATAGCAGACTTGCCCTCCAGAACAGATTCTCATAAAGGAGGGTGATGATGGAATCATTGACCTCCATAACAGATTCTCGTTAAAGGATTTAAAGTTGATTCATTACATCAGGGCCTCGAAAGTCCTCCTGCTGCCTTCCTTGCCTGGATGTGTGGTGGTAGCCGTTTCTTAGGCTCCAACTCCGGACCGGAATACAACCAGGATTCCCCGGCCATTACCTGTGGTCACTCACAATGGCAGACTTGCCATCCATAAAAGAATCTCGCCTCCTTGAGGAGGAGACCAACCTGGTGAATCGCAGTGAAGGCACCATCAGACTTGCCCTCCATAACAGATTCTCATTAAAGGATTTAAAGTTGATTCATTTCACATACACAGCAGGGCCTCAAAAGTCCTCCCGTATTGTTATTTTTGGTCACTACCTCGGGGCGGGCATGCCATGCCTGCTGCCTTGCTTGCCTGGATGTGTGGTGGTAGCCATTTCTTAGGCTCCAACTCCGGACCGGAATACAACCAGGATTCCCCAGCCATTACCTGTGGTCACTCACAATGGCAGACTTGCCCTCCATAAAAGATTCTCGCCTCCTTGAGGAGGAGACCAACCTGGTGAATCGCAGTGAAGGCACCATCAGACTTGCCCTCTATAACAGATTCTCGTTAAAGAATTTAAAGTTGATTCATTTCACATACACAGCGGGGCCTCGAAAGTCCTCCCATATTGTTATTTTTGGTCACTACCTCAGGGCAGGCATGCCATGCCTGCTGCCTTCCTTGCCTGGATGTGTGGTGGTAGCCGTTTCTTAGGCTCCAACTCCAGAACGGAATAGAAACCGGATTCCCTGGCCATTACCCGTGGTCAGTCACCATGGTACTGAGAAACTAGTACCATAGAAAGTTTCACACAGTTGAATGAATGGCAGACTTGCCCTCCATAATACATTTTTGGCAAATGCTTTCTAGTTGGTTTGTCTTCCGCTGGGTCAAGGGTCCAGATGCCTGGTCTGCAAAGCATGGTCAGGGCAGGTACAGCATGGGTCTCAGGCTCCCACTTCGGACCGGAGTCGAACCTTGATTCCCCGGTCATTACCCGTGGTGAAAATGGCAGACTTGCCCTCCATAACAGATTCTCGTTGTAGGTACTGAACAGTAAGTGGAAAATGTAATTTAAAAAAAAAAAATAGATCTAAGCTAAGCTTTAACAATGGTAGAAAAAGAACCATCGAAAGTTGATAAGGCAGTCAGACATTACCTGATATCACTGAGGAAGAGCAATCTCGCCATGGTGCGCACCAGTCCAGCACGGCCGTCACTACACAATCAGTTTGGTCTGTCAGTGTGAAGCAGTGCACTCATTACACTATCTGATTGATGTATACACATGCAAGATGTTTTAAAGCACTTTAGGCCTGCAATTTAGCATTCAATGTGATTTCTGCCCTTAAAACGCTGCTTTGCGTCAAATCCAGATTTTCCCCTGGGACTTTTAGCATGTATCCCACTCCGCCATGCCCCCCTCCAGGTGTTAGACCCCTTGAAACATCTTTTCCATCACTTTTCTGGCCTGCATAACTGTTTCTAGTTTTCCAAGTTCGCCTCCCCATTGAAGTCTATTGCGGTTCACGAAAGTTCTCGCGAACCGAACCTTTCGCAGAAGTTCATGAACCGAAAATCGGATTTCTGCCCATCTCTACTCCCAAGTGGCAGTTGTCTAAATGGAGGCCTAATGCTAGGTGCACACAATGCAGTTTTCTGACAGATTTTCTGTCAGATCCATTATTTTCGAACTGTCCAATCTGATTTCCGATCGATTTTTCAATCAATTTTCCATTCACTTATATAAAAAATTGTTCGAAAATAAATTGGAAATAAGATTGGACATGTTGGAAATAATTGATCTGACAATGAATCTGTCAGAAAATTGCATGATATGTACATAGCATTATACATCCAGGAGTAAAAAAAAGAGTAGGGATTTTAGCCGGAGCAGGAAAAAACGGTGCATACCACAGTAGAAACTTTCTGCCGCACCATTGAGAAGCATGGTAAACGTAATTTACTGTTTTGAAGTGCAACATTCAAATGCAGGGGGGAAAGCCAGAAAATGTGTACTTACCTCTGTAATTTTCCTTTCCTGATACTACTCCATGTCGGCATACTTCCTGGGTTAGCTCCGCCCCCTTAACCCCTATAGGACCCATACAAAACTATAAATAAAGTTCATCACCCCTATCACCCCATTGTCGTCACCTAGTACTCAGACACCACAAGAATGAAAAGGGTGGGTCGTATGCCGACATGGAGTAGTATCAGAAAAGCATGTAGCATACCCCAATGAGCAATTGGCAACCTTTATTTCCACCATGAATATTTACCCAAACGGACTCCACATCTTCGCAATCTTCATCCATCTCATAGTTTAGGACATCTGTAAAAGAGTTCTTAACAAAGAGACAAACCCTTCCACCTTTTTTCCCTATTCTATCCTTCCTAAACACATTGTATCCCTCTAAATTCGCCATCCAGTCATGGCTTTCATCCATCCATGTCTCGGTTATTCCCACAATGTCATAACCTTTGTCAATCAGAATGAACTCTAGTTCGTCCATTTTATTTGCAAGGCTCCTAGCTTTGGCTACCATGCACTAAATAACCTTAGCAATAAGACGTAATTACCGGCATCTGTGATACATTACCTGGTCACGGCGATTCCGTCTCCTCTCCACTCCCTGTTTAGTTTGAAAGAGTCCTACAGCCAAACAATCACCATGCGGGGACTGAAGCCACATGGTGGTTGGCTGGCTGCTCATCACAAGTGGAGAGGAAAAGCGAGGTAATGTATCATTTAACCCTTGCCGCCTGTCACACTGAACCCTCCACTCACACCTTAACAGCTCCACGCATGCTGCCTAACCTGGACTACACCCACCCCCCTGCCTAACGCTAACCCTCCCGATTCTACACCTTTCCTGGAGCAGGAAAAATGGCGCATACCGCAATAGAAACTTTCTGGCGCACCATTGAAAAGCACGGTAAACGTAATTTACCGTTTTGAAGAGCAACATTCTGGCGCAATGATAAATAATTAGCGACCATGTGCCCTGCGCCATGATTTCCTGATACCTCCATGTCGTCATACTTCCTGGGTTAGCTCCGCCCCCTTAACCCCTATAGGACCCATACAAAACTATAAATAAAGGTCATCACCCCTATCACCCCATTGTCGTCACCTAGTACTCAGACACCACAAGAATGAAAAGGGTGGGTCGTATGCCGACATGGAGTAGTATCAGAAAAGGAAAATTACAGAGGTAAGTACACATTTTCTGGCTTTCCTGATACCTCCATGTCGTCATACTTCCTGGGATATAACTAGCACTCAATAAACCAGACGGGAGGGTAGAATGCAACAATATTTATCTACAAAATTATTTATCAACAGCAGAAAGCACTTTCTTCCCAAACTTAACCATAGTAAGAACAGATGGGTCAATGCAGTAGAGTGGCATTACAAAACTGGGATCGCTCAATTTTTAATATACTGGGAAGAATTGCGATTATTAAGATGATGATCTTACCTAAGATATTGTTCCATTTGCAGTGTGTGCCTATATCCCTCCCGGCTAGGTGGTTTGATGAATGTGGTACCATATTACAAAAATGTATTTGGTCTAGGACTCGGCGCAGACTGTCGTACTCCACGATCTCGAGAGGAAAGAAGTATGGGGGTTTGGCTGCCCTGGATATATATAGATACTATGTGGGTACTCACTTGCTACGGGTATTAGAATTGAGAATTAATGATAATAGTAGAACTTGGGTGAGATTGGAGGGTGACCTGTGCCGCGAATCATTTGAGTCATGGGTACCACAAAAAATTAAACAAGCTGTTTTATCTGCCTCGCACCCATTGTTGACACCGTCACTAGACATCTTCTCTAGGATAATTAAGCAATGGAACCTTAGTGAAGGTCCCTCCCCGATGATGACTCTTGCAGCTGACCCAGATTTCGCTCCAGCCAGAGACAGAGCTTGGTGTAGGGCCAATAAATTAGATACAGATATGAGACTTATTCACATTATGGGTTGTAAAAAACTAAATATCATGTCGGTTTTAGATAGAGGGGAGGTAACAGCTTTTAGTAAAGTACAACTTCTTAACTTTTGGAAAAGGTATATAAGAAAAAATGTAGCGTTAAGGCAGGATATAAATATATACGAACAGTGGTTCTTGAGGAAATTAAGACCACCTAAGGCGCTATCAAAGATCAATAACTTACTAGATGAGATCTCACATAGGACATTGCCCGCATATGCGACCAAATGGGGAAAAGAGGTGGGCTTAAAATTGGATGGGAGGTTATGGGATAGGATCTTCCGCTCAATTTGGATTACTTCGGATACAAGTACCCAATTAACACAATACAAACTCATAACGAGATGGTATCTTACACCGGCAAGGATGGCAAGTAGTGGCCTAATAGCAAATGACACATGTTGGAAATGTATTAATCAATGCGGTACTTTGGTACATATGATGTGGGAATGTCCTATTGTGAGGAATTTTTGGGTGGAGGTAGAACATTTTTTAAAAACTAAATTCACTATGCATTTAACTATCGATATTATGGGGGCTCTGTTTGGAGTGCTGGAGGGAGTTCAGGGACTGGGTCAGGTGTGGGAGTCATTGTTGATCCTAGGAACAGCGGTTGCGAGGAAACTTATTATAAAATTATGGAAAACACAAGGAGCACCATCTGTTCAAGAATGGGTAACCGAAATGACAGTAATTTTGGAGGACGAAATAGGTAATGAGGTGGTACAAGAAGTGGAAGACAGAACACAACCTACTTGTAGAATAGGGAAAGAAATGTGTATATTATGGAATAGTAGGATATAATCTGAATTTAATGGTGGAGAAGGCCAGTCCCGGAATAAATGGATGATTTGATGGAGTGAATATGGATGAATGGATGTAGTAAGAGGAATGAGGTAGGATGTGGAAGAAGGGGTGGGAAATATCTACCGCCTTATGGGTCTCTTTGTTATGATAAAGGAAGTAATAGGCCCTTATAGCTAGTAATGAGGCGTGGATGGGTAGAGGATGGGGGGTCTAAAATAGGTTTGGGGCGGTAGAGGGGGGGTGGGATCTGATTTGGAGGATTTAGTGTTTGTCTTTCTTTAGCTAAATTTACTATATAATAAAGATGTTCATAGATCAACGCAAACTATGATGCAAATTACTCCCAACTATAGGAGGTCTCTGATGAAGCCAAGTTAACAGGTTGGGACATGGCTTTTGTTGAGCTGCTGACTGTTTGCAAAAAAAAAAAAAAAAAAAAGATGGGTCAATGCAATAATGTTTTATAAAAGTGTTTGGAGAGGCCCAGTTAGCAGCTTTACAAATACAGGATCTTCTCAAAAAATTAGCATATTGTGATAAAGTTCATTATTTTCTGTAATGCACTGATAAACTTTAGACTTTCATATATTTTAGATTCATTACACACAACTGAAGTAGTTCAAAGCCTTTTATTGTTTTAATATTGATGATTTTGGCATACAGCTCATGAAAACCCAAAATTCCTATCTCAAAAAATTAACATATCATGAAAAGGTTCTCTAAACGAGCTCCTAACCTAATCATCTGAATCAACTAATTAACTCTAAACTCCTGCAAAAGATTCCTGAGGCTTTTAAAAACTCCCAGCCTGGTTCATTACTCAAAACCGCAATCATGGGTAAGACTGCCGACCTGACTGCTGTCCAGAAGGCCATCATTGACACCCTCAAGCAGGAGGGTAAGACAGAGAAAGACATTTCTGAACGAATAGGCTGTTCCCAGAGTGCTGTATCAAGGCACTTCAGTGGGAAGTCTGTGGGAAGGAAAAAGTGTGGCAGAAAACGCTGCACAATGAGAAGAGGTGACCGGACCCTGAGGAAGATTGTGGAGAAGGACCGATTCCAGACCTTGGGGGACCTGCGGAAGCAGTGGACTGAGTCTGGAGTAGAAACATCCAGAGCCACCGTGTACAGGCATGTACAGGAAATGGAGGACAAATATTCCAATACGAGAGGAAAATCCCAGGTAGGAAGAATCTTTTTGATAGGAGGCCTGATCTTCATAACTGCTTGGAGAAATAACTGAATAAGTCTCTCCGAGGGTAAAGTTTCACCTATTAAGCTTGAAATAGCTGATACTTGTCCTCTTAATGTACTTACACTCAGGCCTAGGTCTACTCCTGATTGCAAGAATTCTAGAACATGCGGAATAGAAGGATAAAGAAAATCCACTTTTTTCAACTCCGAAAAGTCTATACATGTTTTCCACACTCTGTGATATGACCTGTTTGTGGACAATTTTCTCACTTTTAGAAGAGTTTGAACCACTGATTCAGGAAAAGCTCCTTCTAAAAGGATTTTCCTCTCAATTTTCATGTTGCTAAGGCGAGAACCTGAGGATTCTGATGATAAATCCCGTTCTGAGATAGAAGCTTCGGTACTACCGGAAGTCTCAGTGGTGGGCATAGGGACATACTGAGTAACAGAGGGAACCATGGCCTCTTGGGCCAGAAAGGTGCAATTACTATTGCTGAAACTTCTTCCATCTGAAGTCTCTTCAGGAACCTCAAAATCATTGGTACTGGTGGAAACGCATAGACCAGGGATGCTTGCCATTGACATGTCAGTGCATCCACTCCACTTGTACCCGGAACCAATCTCCTGGATAGAAAGTTGGGAAGCTGGTTGTTGGTGTTCGAAGCGAAAAGATCCAGCTGAGGTAAGCCCCAGAGCTGAATTATCTGTTTGAATATAGAGCTGTCCAACTTCCACTCGTTGTTATCTATTTTCTTCCTGGATAATACATCCACTTGAATATTCAATGCTCCCAGTAAGTATACTGCTCTGATCATCTGAAGGTTGGACTCTGCCCACTGCCCAAAAGCTCAGCTTTTATGAGTAGTGAATGCTAATGCTTTTTAGTCTTTGGAGTGGAGGACGGAGCGATAGTGTGAGGTCCGCCCCCGTATCGTCAGATGTCACCACCTTCCTTCCGTATGCCTGCTTCCTGTTTCCGACTTCCGGTTGTCAGCGTTCTGTTATAGCGTGGAGAGACTGACGGCTGATGTGGAGAGGTAGAAATCTGTAACATCTGAGGAGAGGAGAGGAGAGAGCGATGAACCGTAGGGAGTGACCCGTGGTTATCAGTCAGGTGACAGTGGTCGGCCTCGCTGAGATCCAGCTAAAGAGTTAAGGAGCTCTGTGGGGGAAGCCGCTGGATGGAGTCCAGGAATGCTTGGAATGCTTGACCCCTGGGCACTCCTGTGCATTTAATCTGCCATTCGTCCGCCTGAAAAGCCTCTGAAGTCCCTGAAGCTTCTGATCTGGTCTAAGTATTCTGTGTGATATACTGTGTGCTGCTGCGCTGACTGAATTGTTTATACTATTAGAGCTGCCCATGTTAGCCCATGTTACATTTACTCTACCTATGCTGTGCTGTGCATTTCATCTGCAGATTTGCTGTGACACTTTCCGTGTGCTGCTCTGCTGCCTGTGCTGCTGTGCTGTGCCTGCCTGTGCTACTTAATGTGCTACTTAATACCTACCTGTACTGTACTGTACCTCTACCTGTACTGTACATATCATCTGTAGTCTTGCTGTGAAGCTTACTGTATGTTGCTCTATGTTGCTCTTCTGCTTGAGCGGCCGGTATCTTGCCTGTGCTAGGCATTTCCTCTTCATTTCTGCAGCTGTGCTGCGACATCTGCGTTGAGCTGATCATTTGTCTGTGTGGACTTTACTCTGTCTGATCGGTCCATGCTGTGCAGCTTTGCCCGGACACTTGCTATGTGAAGCCTTGCTGTTCTCGCTCTATAAGTGCCCGACAAGTGCCGCCGCATTTGTCAGTATTGCGGCTTCCACACCCACCACGGCATCACTCTATATTTAATCATTTAAGCCGTAACAGTTAGTGGCAACGATCAGTTCATGTGTCAGTGAGTTACGATCTTGTGCTTCACCCACCCGCTGATTAACTGATTAATTAGTCTCTGCCGCTGCCAGCGGCGGCTCCAGCTTCAGAATTTTGGGGGTGCTCAAAAGGGGCACAATGGCTGGCTGGCGGGGCTCAAGGGGGGGGGGGGGGGGGCTAACTGTAATGTAGTTGTACCAGCTAATGTAGTTACATAAAAAAAATGAAGTAAATGCACATAATGACAGACAGCCTTTCAATAATAAATGCGCGTAATGACAGACAGCCTTTCACCAGTAAATGCATGTAATGAGAGACAGCCTTCCAATAGAAAATGCATGTAATGAGAGATAGTGTTTCACCCCACCCTTGCAGAAAGACACACAGCCCGGGAAGAGGCCAGAGAGGAGCTTCCTGCTGGAGAGACATTCAGCATGCACAGGCAGACTGCTGTGCTGCTGATCCATGTGGCTGGAGGTAAAGCTGTCCCCCTACCATTTGTGCTGTCCCTCCTTCTCTGTTGTTCTATCCCTGCCTTCCATCTTGGACCCCCCCCATTTTTATAAGCCCGCTTCTTGTGCTCCCCCTGTTTTCATATACCCCCTCCATTTTGTACTCTCCCCCTTTCCCTCTTGTGTTCTTTCTCCCTCTCTTATTTTATATAGTAGAAGCAGTAGAGTGTTGTACTGTGTTAGCCATGAGTAAAAGCAAGAAGTTTTGAATCAGGATTATACCATTTATTGGCTAACTTAGAGATGGATAAACAGTGAGCTTTCGACTTATAAAAAGCCTTTCGTTGGACTGGTTCCTGACCAAAACTGAAAAACGCAGCTTATATACACTGACATACAGAGGAGAAACATTCTTTAGCAAACATAAATGTAATTAGATGCCTCAACTGTTACTGAGGAGGCTTTCCCAGGCATCCTGGCTAAATTGATAAGATCAATAGAATCCTCAACATGACATGAAACAGACTCTGGTGATGGGGAGACATCGTAAATTCCGAGTTCAAATTGTAACTGGGCTGACACTGGCCAAAAAACCTTTGTGCAGAAACTTTGCACTAAAGCTAAAGCCTGTCAATTAGGAAGTTTACTACTGGGAGGAGATTTTAATGCTTGTCCTGCTAAAATAGACCACTCACGCAAATCTCCCCAACAGGTACTGGACAAACTAATGAACTGGAACGATCTTTACGACCCATGGCGCGTATTGCATGCCTCTAAACGCGATTACACCTATTTCTCAACCGTTCATAGAACCCACTCAAGAATAGACCTATTCCTTATGGATAAACTTCTTTTACAATCAGTAATAGACTCATCGATCGGTAATAAACTATGGTCTGACCATGCCCCCATATATATTGTTTTAAAAGATAACTTAACAACATAGAAACCTTATTTGTGGAGACTTAACACATCTCTCCTCTCTAATCCTAAGTTTCTAGACGACCTGACCAAAGAAAGCCAAGAATTCATGGAGATAAATTGCACCCCCTCGCTGAAACCCTCTACTATCTGGGCAGCATACAAAGCATTTGCGAGAGGCATCCTAATCAGACAGTGGTCGATCTAAAAGTAAGAGAGACTAGCCAAGCTAAACAGCATACTTGATCTGATTCGTAGCCAGGAAAAACTACACAAGCAGAACCCTTCTCTTCAGTTGGAAAAACAACTCTTCCAACTGAGACATGACCTCCAACTTTTACTACAATCTAAATATGACCTTAATATCCAAAAAGCTAAATTAAACTCATATTTCCAAGGCAATAAAGCTGGGGCTTATGTAGCCAGATAAATAAAGCAAAAACAAGTCAAAGCCAAAATCCACTCACTAATAAATCCAGCAACAAAACAAACGGTATACAACCCCAAACAAATAGTGGATCTTTTGTGCGACTATTACTCCAAACTGTATAATATTAAAAACGACATTAACACTCCCCAACCCACCGATGAAACCATTGCCTCCTTCTTAAACTCTATTAATTTACCGACTTTAAGCCCTTCCCAACTTAACCGAGTGAACCAACCCTTTTCTTTGGAGGAAACTACCAAAGCGATCAGATCCCTAAAATGAAACAAAGCCCCAGGCCCTGATGGGTTCAGTGGGGAGTTCTTTCTGGCTATGAATCAAACTCCTGGTAGACCTTTTCTTAGAATTTGCCCATATGGGACTAATCCCAGCAGAATATTTGGAAGCTATGATCACGGTCATACATAAACAAGGGAAGGACCCTACTAATACAGCCAACTACAGGCCTATTTCCCTACTCAATTCAGATGTCAAACTCTATGCCAAACTACTAGCCAACAGGCTCATGGAAATCACTCCTTCACTGCTAGCCCAGGATCAAGTGGGATTTACCAGAGGGCGTCAGGCCTCTGATGCAACCAGGCGCATGCTAGATATTTTGAGACGCATCGAGCTCTGTCGGACGCCTTCACTGCTACTAACACTGGCGCTTTCTCAAGGCCACATTGGACAAATTTGGCTTTTCAGGTGCTGTTATGTCGGCCATAATGGCTTTATATACCGCTCCATCCGCCCGAGTTAATGCAGCAGGCTTTATCTCAAAATCCTTCCTAATAACCAATGGAACGCGACAGGGCTGCCCCCTATCCCCGATACTATTTGTGCTTTTGATGGAGACAGTAGCCCAAAAAATTTGATCTAACCCAGCCATCTCAGGCATAGAATTTGGAGGCCTTAAACATATAATTAGCATGTTCGCAGACGATGTCGCCTTAATTATAACGGACCCAGCTACATCCCTCCCAGCCCTCATACAAGATCTTCAAAAATTCTCCCTGGCCTTATTATACAAACTGAATCAAACCAAATCATTTGTCTTAGGTTTAAATATCCCGTCCATTAAAAGCTTACCTCCTAGAGTTGTACCCATTTCCTTGGGCGGATGAGGCGGTAACTTATCTGGGAATACAACTACCTAGTCAACTATCTAATCTGTTCAAACTAAACTATTTACCTCTACTAGAGTCAATACGGGAAGAATGTTCTGACATGTCTAATCTTTGGCTATCATAGTCAGGACGAATTGCAATTTTAAGCAGTTTCTCCTGCCCAAGATACGCTACGTCTTCCGTACTGTACATATGGTGATCCCTAATTCTTGGTTTAGTGATATGAGGAAATGTATTAATACCTTTGTTTGGAAGGTGAAGAGAATTCGCACCTCATTCCAAGTAATGACCCTAGCAAAAAAAATGGGAGGAATTGGTCTCCTCAACCTAGAATTATACTACAGAGATTCACTCCTGGAAACAATAAGACAGTGGTGGTCCCCGACGTCTCTGAAACCTTGGGTGGTCTTTGAATCTCATGTTTAAACACTGAATTTAGGCCTATGTTAACTAGCATCCTAATGGGAGCAAAAGCCCCTTCGTCCACATACCCAACAATTAAAGCTTCACTGAAATCTTGGAATTTTTTTGTAAAACATCCCCCTCCCATGGGTGAATCAATCCCCATCACAACCTCAATTTCAGCCCTAGAACACTTCACACAAGATTTAGATCTTGCGGCCTGGAAAGAAGCAGGGATAGACAACCTACACAACATCTTCGACAATGCTCAACTTAAACCCTTTTCTGTGCTCACCAAACAATTTCCCTTGCCCCAATCCCAACTATTCACGTACCACAGAATTTATTACCTTATCAAAACAAAGGGCCTAACTACAACTTGCCTACCAGCCAGCATAGCCACTATGCCCAACTACAAAGGCCCTCCTAAAAGTAGTACGGCTGTTTGGTACAAAACTCTGAACACAGCCCAATCTTCTCCCCTTAAACGATATGCCGATGTCTGGTCTACTGATCTCAAAAGAAACATAACAATTGAACAACTACTTCTAGCTAATAAAATGGCGTTAAATATCTCCAAATGCAACACACACTGGGAGACCTTGAGGAAAAGTCTTTTCAGATGGTATTTGACCCCCAGACATATGGCCGCATTCTCGCCTAACTCCTCCCATCTGCAAGGAAATGCAAGGAAGGTACAGGCACATACATACACATGTTATGGGAGTGTCCTATAGTTTCTCACCTCTGGTCCAGCGTTGAATCCCTAATTTGACGAACCTTATGGGCTAGGTTTAAACTTACCCCCCAGCTGGCCCTACTTTTTGTGGGTGCCGGAGACTTGCCCGATAAATACAGAAACCTCATCTGCCACCTCATACTCAGTGCCCAACACTTAATTCTCTCAAACTGGAAATCAGAAGAAGAACTTTCCCCAGCCTATATCTTAAATAACACCAGATCCAACTTAAACATGGAACTAATGATTAGTGATGCTCGGATACCCCTTTTTATTATTCGAGTTTGGTCGAATTCGAATAGTAAATTATTCGAATTCAGTCGAATATTCGAGTCGAATATTTTTTACTATTCGATTCGAGCTCACTATTCGAGTCGGTATTCAAGCTCATTATTCGAGCTGACTATTCGAATTGGCCTTAAATAGCTTCCAACACTTGTTTTGAGGGTGAATGATGCAAGAAACATCTTTTTTTCCAAGTAACAACAGCAAGTGATTATGTGGGGATGTTCCTTTAAAAAAAAAAAGGTGGAAAGAGAAGTTGTGTCCAGAATTTTGTTCAGTACTGTATATACTTCTTCTTCTTCTTTTTTATCTTCTATATCTTCTTCTTCTTCTTCTATATCTTCTTCTTCTATATCTTCTTCTTCTATATCTTCTTCTTCTATATCTTCTTCTTCTTCTTCTATATTGTCTTCTTCTTCTTCTTCATCTTCTTCTTCTTCATCTTCTTCATCTTCTTCATCATCATCTTCTTCTTCATCTTCTTCTTCATCTTCTTCTTCTTCTTCTTCATCTTCATCTTCTTTTTCTTCTTCTTCATCTTCTTCATCTTCTTCTTCTTCATCTTCTTCATCTTCTTCTTCTTCATCTTCTTCATCTTCTTCATCTTCTTCTTCTACATCTTCTTCATCTTCTTCATCTTCATCTTCTTCATTTTCTTCATCTTCTTCTTCTTCATCTTCTTCATCTTCTTCTCCTTCTTCTTCTTCTCCTTCTTCTTCTTCTTCTTCTTCTCCTTCTTTTTCTATATCGTTTTCTTCTTCTTCACTTATTTCTCTTTTATATTTTTTTTTTAAAGAAATGCAGCTATTTTTGAGCGTAATAAATAGCTGGTGGCGCACGCATGTTGGAAGCGCCATTGTATGTGCTACCTGGCAGTGGAAACACACAGACAGCAGGAGGTAAATTCAGCAGCAGCAGCAGCAGGAGGAGGCGGATGATTGTGTAGCAGCAGGCAGTCAATGAGGCAGGCAGCGAGACATAATAGGCTGTGTGGTACCTAGCGGTGGTACCAGGCCGTAAATACACAGCATGAGGTTCCAGACAGCGGTCGTGAAGCCCACATCATGTCCAATACACAACTGTGACAACACAGTTTTCAACCCGGATACCTCTAAAAATAATATCACACAGTATTAATAAAAAGTATATATAATTTTTTTGTTTTTTTAAAGAAATGCAGCTATTTTTGAGCGTAACAAATAGCTGGTGGCGCACGCATGTTGGAAGCGCCATTGTATGTGCTCCCTGGCAGTGGAAACACACAGACAGCAGGATGTAAATTCAGCAGCAGGAGGAGGAGGATGAGTGTGTGGCAGCAGGCAGTCAATGAGGCAGGCAGCGTGACATAATAGCCCTGGTACCTAGCGGTGATACCAGGGCGTAAATAAACACAACAGGAGGTCCCAGACAGCGGTCGTGCAGCCCACATTGTGTCCAATACACAACTGGGACAACACAGTTTTCAATCCGGGCACCTCAGAAAAATTAAACCTTTTTTTTTATGGTTTTTTGGTTTTGTTTGTAAAACAAATTACACAGATATATAGCTATTGTTTGACGTAATAGCTGGTGGCATAGTGGCAGCAGAAGGTAAATCTGTGTACCCTGGCGTTGGGAAACACAGACAGACAGCAGCAGCAGCAGGAGGAATGGAGGAGTAATTATGTGAGCAGCTATTGTTTGACGTAATAGCTGGTGGCAGAGTGGTAGCAGAAGGTAATTCTGTGTACCCTGGCAGTGGGAAACACAGACAGACAGCAGCAGCAGCAGGAGGAATGGAGGAGTATTGTGAGTGTGGCAGCAGGCAGGCAGGCAGCGACGCGTGACATAATAGCCCTGGTACCTAGCGGTGATACCAGGGCGTAAATAAACACAACAGGAGGTCCCAGACAGCGGTCGTGCAGCCCACATTGTGTCCAATACACAACTGGGACAACACAGTTTTCAACCCGGGCACCTCAGAAAAATTAAACCTTTTTTTTTTATGTTTTTTTGGTTTTGTTTGTAAAACAAATTACACAGATATATAGCTATTGTTTGACGTAATAGCTGGTGGCATAGTGGCAGCAGAAGGTAAATCTGTGTACCCTGACAGTGGGAAACACAGACAGACAGCAGAAGGGCAGTACACAGCAGCCCACTGTAGGTGTAAAATGTGTGGCTGCAGGCGACGTAATAGTCAAAGTGAACCAGGCTGGCTTAGTGAGCAGGAGCCAGGAGGTGGTAAAGGGTGGTAAGGCACATTAACGATGGTTCTTCAGTTCATGTCCCCCTCTCGCCGACAACAGGGGCCAGGAACTCGCCTTCCACTCACGCCTGGTTCATCTTGAGAAACGTCAGTCTGTCCACAGACTTGTGAGACAGACGTGAGCGTTTCTTGGTGACCACGCCACCAGCTGCACTGAAGCAGCGCTCGGACAGCACGCTGGAAGGGGGACAGGACAGCACTTCCAGGGCGTACTGCGCCAGCTCGCTCCAGATCTCCAGGCGCTTGACCCAATACTCCATGGGATCAACAGGGGCATCGTTGTCAAGCCCGCTGTAGGACCCCATGTAGTCAGCCACCATTCGGGTCAGGCGCTGGCTGTGACCGGAGGAGGATGCTGCTGCATGCACCTCCTCTCTAGTCACTGCTGCCGGAGCCTCTACAGTCCTGTAGAGCTCGTTGCTGAGAGACAGCAGGTCTGTGGGGCGCTTGCTGCTGGATGCAGGCACCTGCTGCTGCCTCTGTGCTGGCTGGACAGTGGGGGTGGAAGGCTGGGGGAAGGCTTCCTCCAAGCGCTCAACAAGGGCCTGCTGCAAGCTCCTTATTTGTTGCGCTGGGTCTCCTCCTCCAGGCGGCAGGAACTGGCTCAACTTCCCCTTGAGGCGTGGGTCCAACATCATGCTGATCCAGATCTCCTCCCTCTGCTTCATCTGGATCACTCTGGGGTCCCTGCGCAGGCACAGCCAGCATGTGCGCTGCCATTGGGAAGAGGCGGGCCACGTGTGCTGGCACATCGATGGCAGTGCTGCTGTCCTCATCCTCCTCCTCTGCCGCCTCATCCTCTCTCCACCCCCGCACCAACTCAGCTGCGCTGTGCTGATCCCCCTCATCAGCAGCAAGGTCAGGGACCTCCACCAAGTCCTCCTCCTCCTCCCCCTCAGAGGTGGACTGTGCAGCTGCTTGCCGCTCCTGCTGGTCTAAGGCTGCCGCTCCCTGTTCCAGCAAAGCATCGAGGGCCCTGTTCAGCAGACAAACCAGGGGCACCCACTCGCAGACCATAGCATGGTCCCTGCTCACCATGTTAGTGGCCTGCAGAAAGGGAGCCAGCACTAAGCACACCTGCTGCATGTGCCTCCAGTCATCATCGAGGACGATGGACGGGATGTTGCTGGTCTTGTCCCTTCTCTGAGCGGCGGAAACAGTGGCCAGGGCAAGGTACTGGTTGACAGCGTGCTTCTGTTCAACCAGACGCTCCAATATCGCCAGGGTGGAGTTCCAGCGAGTCGGAACGTCAAGGATCAGCCGATGGCGTGGCAGCTCCAGCTCCTTTTGCACATCTTCCAGGCTCGCACAGGCTGCAGCCGAGCGCCGGAAGTGACGCACAACGTTCCTTGCCGTTTCCAGCAGTTCGCCCATCCCCTGGTAGGTGCGCAAGAACTTCTGCACCACCAGGTTCAGCACGTGGGCAAGACAGGGGATGTGGGTCAGGTTTCCCCTGTCTATTGCGGCAACCAGATTGGCCCCATTGTCGGCCACCACCTCTCCGACTCTGAGGCCTCTGGGGGTCAGCCAAATCCTCTCCTGCTCCTGGAGTTTGGCCAACACATGGGTTGCCGTCAGCTTGGTCTTCCCAAGGCTGACCAAGTGCAGCAGTGCTTGGCAGTGGCGGGCCTTCACGCTGCTGCTGAGGCGGGGGGTTTGGCCAGGTGTGCCGGAGGATGGCAGAGGATCGGAGGAACCTGCTGCAGTTCCCCTTACCCTGCGGGGTGGCACCACCCACTGTGTTGCTGCTGCTGCTGTGCCCGCTGCTGCTCTCCCATCCTCACCCCCTTCCACCAAGCTGACCCAGTGGACAGTGAAGGACAGGTAGCGGCCTGTCCCGAAGCGGCTGCTCCTGGAGTCGATGGTGACGTGGCCCTTTCACCAACCGCGTGCTCCAGCCCTCGCTCCACATTGGCCATCACAAAGCGGTGCAGTGCAGGAATGGCCTTGCGGGCGAAAAAGTGTCTGCTGGGGAGCTGCCAGTCTGGGGCTGCACAAGCAAGCAGCGCACGCATGTCGCTCCCCTCCTGCACGAGCGTGTACGGCAGGAGTTGGGAGCACATGGCCCGTGCCAGCAAGCCGTTCAGCTGCCGCACGCGACGGCTGCTGGGAGGCAGAGCCCTAACCACCCCCTGGAAGGACTCGCTCAAAAGGCTCTGGCGTGGCCTTTTGCTGGCACGGGAATCAGCGGACACAGCAGAGGAGGCCACTGAGGACTGGCTGCCAGAACAGGCCTCAGTGTCGGCGGCAGGAGTTGCAGAGGGGGGAGGAGCAGTGCGTTTCCGCACTCCTGCTGGTGCTGCTGGAGGAGCAGGAGGGCGGGTGGCTGCTGTTGCTGCTGCTGAAGGCTGTGCAGTGATGGGTGTGGTGCCACTGCCAGCACCAGATGCCTTCAGCCTCTGGAACTCCTCATGCTGGTGGAAATGTTTTGCAGCAAGGTGGTTGATGAGCGAGCTGGTGCTGAACTTTAAGGGGTCTGCACCTCTGCTCAACTTCCGCTGACAGTGGTTGCAAGTGGCGTACTTGCTGTACACTGTGGGCATGGTGAAAAATCGCCAGATTGGTGACAAAAACAACCCCCTACGGCATGGAACCGCTGCTGCCTGTCTCCCTGTGGTGGTTGGGGGGGGGGGGCTTGGGTGCGGCTGGTGGTGGTACTGGCAGATGCTGCTGCTGCTGCTGCTGAGCCTGAGACACCAGCAGGCTGTGGGACCTGCCTACTGCTGCCAATGCTTGCAATGATGCGCCTCCTTGCAAGGCCCACAAGCGCATCCTCCTCCTCCTCCTCAGAGCTGCTGATGACGACATCCTCTGGAGCTGGTGGCACCCAGTCTCTGTCTGTCACCGTGTCATCATCATCCTCCCCCTCCTGAAAAATGTCCTGCTGGGATGATGACCCCCCAAACTCCTCTCCTGATGCATGGATGGGCTGCTTGACTGTCGCCACAGTCTTGCTGTCCAATCCCTCCTCCCCCAAAGTGCCCATCAGCATCTCCTCCTCAAAATCGCCAACAACAGCAGACAATACCCTGATGGTGCCTGGGGTAAAAAGACTGCTGAGTGACAGGTCGGCGACTGACGGTGAACTGGCCTCCTCCCCAGGCCCTGCTGGGCGGCTGCTGCGAACAGGGGTGGTGGTGGTGGTGGTGAGGGTGGAGGCCTCGGATGCAGAGCTGATGGCGGGCTGCTCATCCTCCGTCATCAGTTGCACCACAGTGTCTGCATCCTTTTCCTCAATGGGACGTTTCCGACCCGGCTGGAGGAAAATCGGAGCAGGTGCTACACGCTGCTGCTGCTGTGTCTCTGCAGCGTGAGTTGCAGATGCTCCTGCTGGGCGGCGCCCAAGGCGTCCACGGCCAGTGGCTATAGGAGGAATGTTAGCCACTGACGCTGCTGCTGCGGAACTGTGGATGGTGGCGCGGCCGCGCCCGTGGCTTGCCACAATGCTGCTCCCTCTCCTCCTGATTCCCTTGCTGCCCTTCCCCTTGCCCAAACCGCGCTGGCTGCCACTTCCAGACATCTTCGATGTTTTGGGCGTAAACACAAACGTTTTTTAAGAGGGCGGGTGAAAAGTGGGGTACTTTAATGGAGTGGGTTGGTGGGCGAGGTGACTGAGTGAGTGTCTAGTACAGTAAGTAAGTAGTAACAGTCAGGAAGTACAACTAGCAGTTACAATAATCAGTAGTAATCACAAGGAAATAGAGTGTGTGTACACTACAGACAGTGAGTGCACGCACGCGCAAACACGCGCAGGAGCTAGCCTATGAACAGAGACTGAGTGAGTGTTCCTAGTACAGTAAGTAAGTAGTAACAGTCAGGAAGTACAACTAGCAGTTACAATAATCAGTAGTAATCACAAGGTAATAGAGTGTGTGTACACTACAGACAGTGAGTGCACGCACGCGCAAACACGCGCAGGAGCTAGCCTATGAACAGTGACTGAGTGAGTGTCCCTAGTACAGTAAGTAAGTAGTAACAGTCAGGAAGTACAACTAGCAGTTACAATAATCAGTAGTAATCACAAGGAAATAGAGTGTGTGTACACTACAGACAGTGAGTGCACGCACGCGCAAACACGCGCAGGAGCTAGCCTATGAACAGTGACTGAGTGAGTGTCCCTAGTACAGTAAGTAAGTAGTAACAGTCAGGAAGTACAACTAGCAGTTACAATAATCAGTAGTAATCACAAGGAAATAGAGTGTGTGTACACTACAGACAGTGAGTGCACGCACGCGCAAACACGCGCAGGAGCTAGCCTATGAACAGTGACTGAGTGAGTGTCCCTAGTACAGTAAGTAAGTAGTAACAGTCAGGAAGTACAACTAGCAGTTACAATAATCAGTAGTAATCACAAGGAAATAGAGTGTGTGTACACTACAGACAGTGAGTGCACGCACGCGCAAACACGCGCAGGAGCTAGCCTATGAACAGTGACTGAGTGAGTGTCCCTAGTACAGTAAGTAAGAAGTAACAGTCAGGAAGTACAACTAGCAGTTACAATAATAAGTAGTAATCAGAAGGAAATAGAGTGTGTGTACACAGACAGTGAGTGCACGCACACGCAGGAGCTAGCCTATGAACAGTGACAGTGAGTGTCCTAGTACAGTTACAGTATATAACTACAATACAAAATACAATCAATCAGTAGTAAAGGACAGCAGAAATACTGGTATAGATGAGAAATAAACAGAGGACAGGAGAGAACAGCTGCCCACACAGGCAGGCCCTGAGGCCTAAAGCTGTAAGCCTGCAGCAGCTGTCTCTCTCTATGTAACACAAAAGCTACTAACTAAAATACAATGTCTATCTAACTAACAACAATATAGGTGTATATAGGAGGTGTATGTGAGCAAAAACGCTAGGTGATTGACCACAATAAAGCTCTTGCTAAGCCAAAGCACAAAGGAGCAGATCTCTCTCTGTACAAAGTCAGGCAAGGATGGAAAAACCGAACATGGCGGCCGCTATTTATAGGGTAGGGGCTGGCCAGGCTCCCCCTAAGTGATTGGCAGCCGTCAGAGGGCCTGGGAGCCCTCTGATTGGCTCTAAGGACATCAATCTGGGCTATGACGCTATTCGAGCTCGGTATTCAAGCTCGAATAGCGCTGTTTGCTCGAATAGCGCGAATAGTGAATGAGCTATTCGAGTTTACTCGAATAGCCCATTCGAATACCTGCAGCTATTCGGAGCTCGAATACCGAGCTGGAATAGCTGAAGAAGAGCTCGAATATTCGAGCTACTCGAATATTCGAGCTCTGCTGAGCACCACTGCTAATGATCAGAAGCAGACTAGGCATAAATAGAGAACATTATTCTATCCCTCCATCATGGCTGCCTTCAATAGACCCTATCCCCACACATAGCAACCCTTGAAATTAGACCTATCCCTGGTCAGACCCTACCCACATGATGAGCGCTTACTTTAAGCAATACTCACACAGGATGTCATAAGTTAAAGAGTGAGAGAAACATAGATAGACAGTTGAGGTTTTAGTTAGACCTCGGTTTATGGTTATGTTTATATTATAATATACTACTATAGAATTTATTTGTATGAGTAATGTTTATTCGTGATTATACTATCTAAGCGACCTCTGTTAAATTTTGGAAATATGTAAGAGACTAAGCAGCCATCATTAGCATGCAGAGGACAGACTTCACAGCCTATATCTTTGGTGCTGGCCTTGGCCGACTGATGACATCAAAGACCTATATGCAGCGGAATTGCCTTGGATACCTATTAGGTCGTGTAAATTCCAAAGGACAATGCCCACACCGGAAACAAATTTCTGTCCAAATGTTACTTACTGTCATTTGCATACGTATAGTATAATTGTATGTTTACAATATGTCGACAAAAAACCTTATTGATGGAAAAAAAATTGTAACTGGGCTGGTTATATGCACCATTAATTCTAAGCTTAAGAGAATTGTGGAATTTAAAGCCAGCACATGAAAGCAAATAAAATGAATAGTGACAGTGAATACCATCTTACACAGCATATGGCACAAAAATGAATGAAAAGATAGAAAAATTAAAATTAAAAGAATTGTGGCATTTAAAACGTACCAGCACAAGAAGTTAGAGTCCTTGTTTAAACCATCTTCTACAGTTTTGAACCAATGTATAAACTTTGTTTCTTGTGTTAGTCTCATGTTTCCCGATTTGAAGCCACCTATTAATACAGTGATGTGAAAATCGCTTAAACTGTGTCCAGGTAAACAAAAGTGTGTTGGTATTGGGAGATCAGTATATTTTGTAATATCCTTTTTCCTGCTGTTAATAGTGGATCTGTGGTGTGTCATGCGATCACGCAGTGGTTGACTTGTTTCTCCCACATAAATTCCTTTGGGACATTTTGCACACATGATCAGGTATACCACATTAGATGAGTTGCAGGAAAAGGTGCCTTGTACTTTGTATTCCTGTTGTGTTCCTGGTATTAGTATCCTGTCAGTGGAATGGATGTGTTTACAGGTCCCACACTTTTTCCCTCGGCAGGGGAATGTTCCATTCTGTTCTTGCCTATTTAAGGCACTCCTCACTATCATCTGCTTAAGATTGGGTGGCTGTCAGAATGCTAGGAGGGGAGGTTCAGAGAATATCTTTTTCAGTCTCTGATACTTGTGTAGAACAGGATGAAGTTCTTTTGCAATCTTTTTTAAGATTTCCAGGCGTGGGTTGTAGGTGACTACCAGTGGGACACGGCTCTCTTCCTGGTTCTGTTTGTACTCCAGGAGCTGAGTCCTAGGGATGTTGTTAGCTTTCTTGATTTTGGTCTCGGCCATTAGAGTATTGTATCCCTGTTTAATGAAATTCTTCTTCAGGTAACCCAGGTGTTTTTCTTTGTCATCCCTGTCAGAACAGATCCGATTGCATCTTATTGCCTGGCTGTAAATTATGGAATTCTTTATATGTTTGGGGTGGAAACTGTCATACCTGAGGTATGTGGGACGATCCGTCGGTTTGCGGTACATGGACGTTTGTAAGCTGTTCTCTCTGATGTATATGGTGGTGTCAAGAAAGTTAATCTCCCTGTGAGAGTAGCTCAGTTTCAGTTTGATTGTGGGATGGAAGGCATTGAAGTTCCTGTGAAATTGGATAAGATCCTCCTCACTTGCAGACCAGATGATCAAGATGTCGTCGATAAAACGGAAGTAGGCCATGGGTTTTATATGACAAGTATCCAGGTATTCTTCTTCAATCTTTGCCATGAAGAGATTTGCGTACTGCGGTGCAAATTGCCACTCCTATTTGCTGTAAATAGAGGTCCTCCCCAAAAGTGAAATAATTGTGGGTGAGAACGAATCTCATCAGTCTAGCAATTGGCTTTATAGGTGTGCCCAAACCTTGAAGATATTTGCGACAGGCCGCAATACCATCATTATAGGGAATGTTGGTGTATAGAGACTCTACATCCATAGTGGCAAGAATGGTGCCTCCAGCCACTGGGCCAATGGCTGCCAGTTGGTTCAGGAGGTGTGTAGTATCCTGTATGTAGCTGGGCCTTTTACAGACTAGAGGCTTCAAAATGTTTTCCAACCACCCTGAGATATTCTCTGTGAGAGTTCCATTCCCTGAGATTATGGGCCTGCCTGGGTTCCCCTCTTTGTGGACTTTGGGAAGCATGTAAAAGCAGGCGGTTCTCGGCTTTTCCGGGATAAGAGTCTGTAAACACATCCATTCCACTGACAGGATACTAATACCAGGAACACAACAGGAATACAAAGTACAAGGCACCTTTTCCTGCGACTCATCTAATGTGGTATACCTGACCATGTGTGCAAAATGCCCCAAAGGAATTTATGTGGGAGAAACAAGTCAACCACTGCGTGATCGCATGACACACCACAGATCCACTATTAACAGCAGGAAAAAGGATATTACAAAATATACTGATCTCCCAATACCAACACACTTTTGTTTACCTGGACACAGTTTAAGCGATTTTCACATCACTGTATTAATAGGTGGCTTCAAATCGGGAAACATGAGACTAACACAAGAAACAAAGTTTATACATTGGTTCAAAACTGTAGAAGATGGTTTAAACAAGGACTCTAACTTCTTGTGCTGGTACGTTTTAAATGCCACAATTCTTTTAATTTTAATTTTTCTATCTTTTCATTCATTTTTGTGCCATATGCTGTGTAAGATGGTATTCACTGTCACTATTCATTTTATTTGCTTTCATGTGCTGGCTTTAAATGCCACACTTCTCTTATGGCCCATACTCACGGGCTACAATTGTCGCCGCAACATGCGGCGCGCGCGTGTTGCGGCGACAGGTCGCCCGTGAGTATGTGGCGTTGCTCGGGCGCGCACCCCGAACTGTCGCCCGTCGCTGATGTCGCCAGGCAATTGGCGCGGTCAATCGCCTGGCGACAGTCGCCGCCGCAACTGTCGCTAGTCCGCGTGAGTACGCGGACTAGCGACAGCAACATAATTGTAAATAGACGGTGCTTCCGGCGGGGGGAGGGACAACAGCGACAGCTTCCACCGCATAGGTTGCCAGGTCCCTCCGCCGTGTGTATGCGGAGGGACCCGGCGACGAGCTGTTGCCGGCATGTCGCGCACACGCTCACGTGTGCTAGCGACCTGCCAAATTGTAGCCCGTGAGTATGGGCCATTAAGCTTAGAATTAATGGTGCATGTAACCAGCCCAGTTACAATTTGAACTTGGAATTTACGATGTCTCCCCATCACCAGAGTCTGTTTCATGTCATGTTGAGGATTCTATTGATCTTATCAATTTAGCCAGGATGCCTGGGAAAGCCTTATCAGTAACAGTTGAGGCATCTAATTACATTTATGTTTGCTAAAGAATGTTTCTCCTCTGTATGTCAGTGTATATAAGCTGTGTTTTTCAGTTTTGGTCAGGAACCAGTCCGACGAAGGCTTTTTATAAGTCGAAAGCTAACTGTTTATCCATCTCTAAGTTAGCCAATAAATGGTATTATCCTGATTCAAAACTTCTTATTTTATATAGCCCTGACATCTCCTGCTGCACTTTACAGAGTACATAGTCATGTCATTGACTGTCCTGAGAGGAGCTCACAATCTAATCCTACCATAGCCATACCCTAATATATTACCATATTATTATGTACTTATACAGCCCTGACATCTCCTGCTGCACTTTACAGAGTACGTATTCATGTCACCGACTGTCCTCAGAGGAGCTCACAATCTAATCCTACCATAAGCATAGTCTAATATCCTACCATGTTATTATTATGTACTTATATAGCACTGACATCTTCTGCAGTACTTTACAGAGTACATAGTCATGTAACTGGCTGTCCTCAGAGGAGCTACCATGTCCTACCATATTATTATTATTATTATTATTATTATGTATTTATACAGCACTGACATCCTCTGCAGCACCTTACAGAGTACATAGTCATGTCACTTTCTGTCCCCAAAGGAGCTCACAATCTAATCCCTACCATAGTCATAGTCTTATGTCCTACCATATAATTATTATGTATTTATATATCACTGACATCCTTTGCAGCACTTTACATAGTACATAATCTTGCTGCCATGTCCAGAGTACGTTTTGAGGACATCCTGTGCTTCCTGCACTTCAATGACAATGCAACCTGTCATGAAAGAGGCCACCCTGACTATGACCGGCTCCACAAAATTCAGCCCCTCATAGACCACCCGTCATCCAAATTTGCAGATGCTTACATCCCCGAACCGAACATCTGCATAGACGAGTCCCTCATACATTTTACCGGGCGCCTTGGCATTAAGCAGTACATCCCAAGCAAGCGCGCCCGGTATGGGGTCAACCTGTATAAGCTCTGTGAAAGGGCCACAGGCTATACATATCGTTTTAGGGTCTATGAGGGAAAAGACACAAAATTGGAGCTGGTCGGATGCCCTGACTACCTGGGGTGCAGTGGCAAGATTGTGTGGGACTTGGTGTGACCCTTATTCCACAAGGGGTACCATCTCTACTTAAACAACGACTACACAAGTGTGGCCCTCTATCAGCATTTGAAGATAGTTGGAATTCCCTGCTGTGGCACCGTGCGGCCTAGTAGCCGGGGTTTCCCCCAATGGCTCACTACTAGCGACTTGCATGGGGGGAGAGGGCTGCTTTGTGTAATGACGACCTTCTTGCAGTGAAATGGAAGTACAAGAGGGAACTTTTACCTTCGGTCCACCATTCACGGAGACACAACAGTCCAAATTCAATGAGCAACTGAGGTTGTTGAAAAGCCCCTAGCCGTCCACGGCTATAATTTAAACATGAGAGGGGTGGACTTCAACGACCAGATGTTGGCTCCCTATTTAGTTTCCTGAAGGAGCAGACACTGGTATAAAAAGTGTCTGTTTACTTGATTCAAATGGCAATGTACAACAGCTTTGTTCTCTACAGTAAGGCTGGGAGAACAACAGGATCCTTCCTTCAATTTCAGGAAGAGGTTGTTTCAGAACTCCTGTATCCAGGAGGGGCCGTGGCCAAACCCTCTAATGAAGTTAGTCGGCTACATGAAAGACACTATGCTTATGTCATTCCGAGTACCCCAGGTCAATGCATCCCAAGAAAACATTGTCGTGTCTGTAAGAGGGCTGGAATGAGACGTGACACCACTTTTTATTTCCCTACTGTCCTGACCAGCCTGCCCTATGCATAGGGGAGTGTTTCGAGGTACGATATTGGAATAGAGAACGCGAGACACAGTAGTAGTCTCTCAAGGCTCTTTCACACTGGAGCGATGTATTGCGGCAAATTGCCTAGCGAAAGTCCCACTTTGCGGTCCCCACTACGCCAGAAGCGTATGACTTAACGCTAGTGCATACCTACGCTACTGCGTGGCTCCTGTGTGTGAAACCAGACATCAGCTTTTGAGAGACCCAAATACACAGGGCTGCCAAAAACCTCTCCTTTCACTTGGGACAAAGTGCATAGTGTACTTTGCCACCTCTCTGTGCGCTTTGCGCTTTGAACGAGAAGTTTGTCCTCGGAAGGTAAGTAAAAAAAACAAAAACAAAAAAACAGGTAAGTAAAAAAAGTTAAGTTCTAAATGTTAAGGTTTGGTTAAAAAGATTCAATAAAGTTTATCACTGTTAATGTTAATAAATGTATTGTATTGCTGCTTGCTTGTTTTTTTAGTTTTAGTTTTCTTCTCTCTCTCTCTCTTTTTCCATCCTTTACCCTTCCAGGTGGACCAACCTACGGACAGATCGACCAACCAGCTGCAGCACTGATGGTGCATCCTGACAGAAGCATTGCGCGTCTGTCAGGTTACACACAAGTCGGTGCATGCAGCACTGCAGGACGTAATTTCTCCTCTGCAGTAAGATACGTTTGCCAAGGCATATGAGCTGAGGGGCGGTGTTGGAGTTCCTATGCTTTGGCAAGCACTTTGTATCAAAATTGGCAACATTTTTTTCATCCACATCGATCGATGTGAATGGATTAATCAAGTTTGCCAGGGCATAGGAGCAGAGTGGGTTTGGAACATTCTGTGGGCGGTGCTCCTTTGCCCTGGCAAATGCCATGCCCCTCTTTTTTCACGTATTTCGTCAGATATTTTTTCATCCACATTGCATAATATGTTGGCGCTTTATAAATACAATAAATAAATAAATAAATAAATCAATCAATGCGAATGCGAGAATCTTTGCCGTTCATTTTTCCTTTTATGGAAAAAAAAGTGCTTCACCCGTATGCCCAATATAAGGAGTATAGCAGAAACTCCTAATATTGACCATACATGTAATTATTGCGGAGACGCTAAAATGCCAGGACAGACCCCACAAATGACACCATTTTGGAAAGAAGACACCGCAAGGTATTCATTGAGGGGCATAGTGAGTTCATAGAATACGTTGTCACAAGTTAGCAGAAATTGATTTAAAAATTTTTTTTTCACAAAGTGTCATTTTCCGCTAACTTGTGACAAAAATACAATTTTATATAAATTCACTATGCCCCTCGTGGAATGCCTTGGGGTCTCTTCTTTCCAAAAGGAGATCATTTCTGGGGTGTTATTACTGTACTGGCATGACTGGACTACTGCAATGCTCTCTACACTGGCCTTCCAAAAAAGGTCTTGTACCGACTACAGCTGATACAGAATACTGCTGCCAGACTGCTAACCAACCAACCCCGTCACTGCCACATAATGCCAGTCCTGCACTCCCTTCACTGGCTACCTATAGAATGGAGGGTCCTATTCAAGATCGGCCTACTGACATTTAAATCCCTGAATAATCTAGGCCCTGGATACATGAAAGATATGTTACAGCTGTGTAGCAATCCCCGCATTCTCAGATCAACAGGTTCTAATAATCTAGTCATACCCAGAGTACACCTGGAAACTTTTGGTCCCAGAGCCTTCTGTCATGCTGCCCCTACGTTTTGGAACTCCTTACCTCAACAGATCAGGACAGCTCCATCCCTGGACGTGTTTAAATCCAGACTGAAAACCCACCTGTTCAGTTTGGCATTTGCAGAAATATAACTTTTGTTGTGTGAATACTTCATCCTACTAATTACTGAATCTGAGAGAGCCTAAGCGCTTTGAGTCCTATGGGAGAAAAGCGCTATAGAAATGTTATTGTATTGTATTGTATTATTGTATTGTTAGGGGGGCCTAAATTGTGAGCACCCCTGTAAAGCCTAAAGGTACTCATTGGACTTTGGGCCCCTTTGCACAGCTAGGCTGCAAAAAAGCATCACACGTGTGGTATCGCCGTACTCAGGAAAAGTAGGAAAATGTGTTTTGGGGTGTATTTTTACATGCTTGATGGGAGAAATATCTCTGTAAATGGACAATTTTGTGTAAAAAAAAATGAAAAAGTTGTCCTTTACAGAGATATTTCTCCCACCCAGCATGGGTATGTGTAAAAATACACTCCAAAACACATTATACTACTTCTCCTGAGTACGGCGATACCACAGGTGTGACAGTTTTTTGCAGCCTAGCTGTGCAAAGGGGCCCAAAGTCCAATAAGTACCTTTTAGGATTTAACAGGTCACTTTACTCATTTGTTTTCCAGACTACGCCTCACGGTCGGTTTAGGGCCCCAAAAATGCCAGGGCAGTATAGGAACGCCACAAGTGGTCCCATTTTGGAAAGAAGACACCCCAAGGTATTCCGTGAGTAGCATGCTAAGTTCTTAGATTTTACTTTTTGTCCCAAGTTAGTGGAAATGATTTTTTTTTTGTTTTTTTTCTCACAAAGTGTCATTTTCACCCTTTGTGGCGCGTCCCCACTTGAATAGGAGATGAGGAGACAACACCTACCCGACTTCGGTTACACCCAGGCCTTGTATGCGCAAAGTATCAGAGCTGAACAAAGGGTAGGCGAACAAACCACCAAACCACACTAGAGATAAGGCAAGGTCAAAACAGTCCAAATCAGCAACGGGAATCAGAAGTTCACAGCACCAGTACTAGAGTGACCAGACGTCCCGGATTGCCCGGGACGCGTCCTGGATTCGGGATCCGCTGTCCCAGGCTTAATGAGGTCCCGGGAAACGTCCCGCTTTCAGCAGCGGGACGTCCCGGCCTCGGGACTCTGGCCACTCTCTCCTCATGAACTGGCAGCGGCGTCTATAGACGCCGTGCCAGTTCATTGCCTGCAGCCCCGCTCCAGTCTCCTCTTCCGGTGTCTGTTTCGACACCGGCAGGCGAGCAGGGCTACGGCAAGATGGCTGCCGAAGCCCTGTACTGGAGACTATTTGTGTCTCCAGTACAGGGCTTCGGGCGCCAACTTGCCGTAGCCCTGTCAGCGCGGGAGATATGCAGGTGGAAGGTGGTCCCAGGAGGAGCGCGCCAGAGGCCGGAGACTTCTGCCAGGTGAGTAAATGCTTTTTTTCCAGGTGAACTTTGCCTGCATTGCGTTTCTTGTCTGGTGAAATGTTTGCACACATTACGTTTCTTTCTGGTGAAATGTTTGCCCGCAGTGCGTTTCTTTTCTGGTGAAATGTTTGCCCGCATTGCGATTCTTTTCTGGTGAAATGTTTGCCCGCATTGCGTTTCTTTTCTGATGAAATTTTTGCCCGCATTGCGTTTCTTTTCTGGCAAAATGTTTGCCCGCATTGCATTTCTTTTCTGGTGAAATGTTTGCCTGCATTGCGTTTCTTTTCTGGTGAAATGTTTGCCCGCATTGCGTTTATTTTCTGGTGAAATCTTTGCCCGCATTGCGTTAATTTTCTGGTGAAATGTTTGCCCGCATTGCGTTTATTTTCTGGTGAAATGTTTGCCCGCATTGTGTTTATTTTGTACTGACATGTTTGCACGCATTGCGTTTATTTTGTACTGACATGTTTGCCCACATTGCGTTTATTTTGTACTGACATGTTTGCCCGAATTGCGTTTATTTTCTGGTGAAATGTTTGCCCACATTGCGTTTATTTTGTACTGACATGTTGCCCGCATTGAGTTTATTTTGTACTGACATGTTTGCCCACATTGCGTTTATTTTGTACTGACATGTTTGCCCGAATTGCGTTTATTTTCTGGTGAAATGTTTGCCCGCATTGCGTTTATTTTGTACTGACATGTTGCCCGCATTGCGTTTATTTTGTACTGACATGTTTGCCCACATTGCGTTTATTTTGTACTGACATGTTGCCCGCATTGCGTTTATTTTGTACTGACATGTTTGCCCGCATTGCGTTTATTTTGTACTGACATGTTGCCTGCATTGCGTTTATTTTGTACTGACATGTTTGCCCGCATTGCGTTTATTTTGTACTGACATGTTGCCCGCATTGAGTTTATTTTGTACTGACATGTTTGCCCGCATTGCATTTATTTTATACTGACATGTTTGCCCGCATTGCATTTATTTTATACTGACATGTTGCCCGCATTGCGGTTATTTTGTGCTGACATGTTGCCTATTGCATTTATTTTCTGGTGTCCGGGGTAACTGTTACTGCATTTATTATTTAATGGTCATAGATGGCTATGTTTGTTGCTTTGTGGTTACGGTATACTATTAGCATCACACAGTTTCTGCACACCCATGATGCAAAGTCTCGTTTGTCCACATCATGGCATAAACACTGCTTTCTTATGCCTCGCTGTTACATCATTACGTTAGCTCCGCCCATAAAATGTCATGGCCACGCCCATTTTCGCCCCGCGCAGCCCCTTCCCCCCAGTCTTCGTCGCTGTGCGCTCCTCAGTCCTCCCCACTTTTCGCCGCCCCCCCTGCCCCCCTCCCCGTCCCAGGTTGGACCCACAAAAATCTGGTCACTCTAACCAGTACGCTAGGCAGAGGCAGGTCCAGAGACAATCCAGGGGTCATACACAGAGAATCAGAGGTTCGCAGTGCCAGAAGGGCTAGGCAAGATGAAATCCAGTAACCAGGCTGGAGTCAGTCCAGGCAGTGATCAAAGCGTAGTCCAAAACACAGGCAAGAGTAGTAATAGGAAATCCAAACTGAACAATAGTACCCAGTGCTTCACCAAGGCAGCTTAATGCTATAACGGGCAAGGAAACACTGCAGGAGCAAGGCTTAAATACTGATAGGGGAGAGGTGTGGCTACAGATTGGCTGGAGAGCCTGAGCTCTGATTGGCTGCAGCCTCCAGCCAGAACTTTATCTAACATGCTGGACAGCTGCCAGATT
Source organism: Hyperolius riggenbachi (assembly GCF_040937935.1). Classification (NCBI taxonomy): domain Eukaryota; kingdom Metazoa; phylum Chordata; class Amphibia; order Anura; family Hyperoliidae; genus Hyperolius; species Hyperolius riggenbachi. Next base: position 174,990,312 of record NC_090650.1, read on the forward strand.
GGAAAGTGTCCAGCCAGCAATTCCCTCAACAGGCAGGACATCTGAGAGCTGATTAGCTGCAGCCTCCAGCCAGAATTTTCCCCAACATGCTGTATAGCTGAGCCCTGCTAGACTCTCCTCCTAAGCGCATAGAATAGATGCCTGGCTGTACGCGTCCGTTCTTGCACAATGCGGAAATGTGCACGCGTGTTCCCAGCCGCAGGGATGCCGGGGATGCCACTGGCGGCACAGGAAGAGGAGACGTGGCGAGAAGACCTGGACAGTGGCAATCCCTGCTGACTCGCGCGGGACCCTTCAGGTAAATCCCTGACATTACCGCCCCCCTCAGGAGTGGCCTCTCCACTCCATGCAGGGTTTATTAGGGAATTTGGCATGAAAGTCCCTGATCAATTGGTCTGCATGCACCTGATTAGCAGGGACCCAGCACCTCTCCTCTGGTCCGTAATCCTTCCAATCGATTAAATATTGCAGGGATCTTCTGACTCGTCGAGAATCTAGAATATTCTCTACCTCATACTCAGGATTCCCATTAAGTTCAACTGGAGGTGGGGGTTTTGAGAAGAGAAACATGAAAGTTTCAGAAGAGAAACATGAAAAGAATTTACCACCTTGACTGTTCGTGGTAAGGCAACTCTATAAGTCACATCATTAATTTTTTTCCGAAATGGGATAGGGACCGATGAATTTCGGTCCAAGCTTACGGGATGGTTGACGAAGAGGAAATTTTTTTGTAAAATCCAAACAAGATCCCCTGGTACATACTCAGGTCCTGGAATACGATGCCTATCAGCAAATGACTTCTGCTGCTGGACACTTGACAGCAGATTCTAGATTATGCTTGACAGAGCTCCAAATAGAGGACATTTGATCAAACCATTCTTCCAGGTTCGGTAGATTGGAAGGAGGACCAGAGAGAGAGTTACATTTTGGACTCCAACCAGTCACAACTTGGAATGGTGACATCTTAGTGGAAGAATTCACAAGGCTATTAAAAGCAAACTCTGCGAATGGTAGAAACTCAGACCATGCCTCCTGACAATTTGCAACGTAACAAGGTAAATATTGTTCTAAGGACTGGTTTGTCCATTTCGGTCTGACCGTTTGTTTCGGGGTGGAACCCAGAAGAAAAGGCCAGAGAGATTCCCAGGCGAGAGCAGAAGGATCGCCAGAACTGGGACACAAATTATACACCTCTATCCGACACTATGTTCTCTAGGATACTGTGAAGTCTGAAGATGTGCTTAATGAATAAGGCTGACAGTTGCTTAGCAGATGCTAACTTCTTCAAGGGAACAAAATGTCCCATTTTACTAAACTGATCAGTCACCACTAAAATAGCAGTATATCCTCGAGAGCTGGGTAGATCAACAATAAAGTCCACGGATAAGTGAGTCCATGGCCTATCAGGGACTGGTAATGGAAGCAGAGTACCTTGTGGAGCTAACCGGGAACAGGTCTTAACAAACGCCTGAACATCCGTTCTCAGAGAAGGCCACCAGACCAGCCATTCCAATAACTCCAGAGTTTTCTTAATACCAGGGTGCCCGGCTGACTTTAAATCATGAAATTGTTGCAAACTTTGAAGACTTAAATGGAGAGGAACAAAAAGTTTACCTGGTGGTTTCTCTGCAGGAGCTTCAGTTTGACAATTACTTAGAAGTCTAGAAATGTCGGGCAATAGAGATTGACTGGAAAGAGCTGCAACAACACGATGTTTGAGCAGGATTGCTTCTGGTTCTTTAAGACTAATGGGAGATGCTTCAAAAGAGCGGAGAGAGCATCAGCCTTCACATTTTTGGAACCTGGCTTATAAGTGATATTGAAATTACAACGGGAGAAAAATAAGGCCCAACGAGCTTGACAGGAGTTGAGCCTTTTAGCACTCTAGATATACTCTAAATTATTATGGTCAGTATAGACCGTGAATGGATGAAGTGCTCCTTCCAGCCAATGCCTCCACTCTTCAAAGGCTAATTTAACCCCTAAAAGTTCCCGGTTGCCAATGTCGTAGTTCCGTTTGGCCGACGAGAACTTTCTAGAGAAGAAGGCGCAGGGATTGAGGCGCTCAGGGTTCCCTGAATATTGTGAGGAAATTGCCCCTACGCCAACCTCCAAGGCGTCCACTTCAATAAAGAAAGAATGTTGGACGTCTGGGTGGATTAAGATCGGAGGCCCACAGAAAGCTGACTTTAGTGCTCTGAATGCTTCCTGGGCTTGTGGAGGCCAAACAGAGGGATCTGCGCCCTTCTTAGTAAGATTGGTTAGAGGAAAAACCAGTGTAGAAAAGTTCCTAATGAACCTCCTGTAAAAATTTGCGAAGCCCAGGAAGTGTTGCAAGGATTTTAAAACTTTAGGCTGAGGCCATTCCAGCACTGCAGAAACTTTAGAAGGATCCATTCTTAACCCAGACTCTGAAATGATATACCCCAGTCTACACTGGTTTTGAGAAATGTACATTTCTCCAATTTAGCATATAAACAGTTTTCTCTTAGTTTTTGCAGAACACACTTAACATGACCAATGTGATCAGCTTAAGAGGCAGAATAAATCAAAATATCATCTAGATAGACAACAACAAACCTGCCTAGATAATCCCGAAAAACATAATTGACAAAGTCCTAGAAGACTGCTGGGGCATTACAAAGACCAAAGGGCATTACTAGGTACTTGTAATGCCCATCTTTTGTGTTAAAGGCGGTTTTACACTCATCCCCCTGACTAATGCATATACGGTTAATGGCCCCCCTGAGGTCTAATTTGGTGAAAATCCAGGACCCAGCAACTTGAGCAAACAAATCGTCGATAAGGGGAAGTGGATACCGGTTCTTAACAGTAATTTTGTTTAGACCCCTGTAATCTATACAGGGTCTAAGGCCCCCATCCTTCATCTCAACAAAGAAGAATCTGGCCCCAGCTGGAGAGGTGGATGGTCGGATGAACCCTTTCTCGAGGTTCTCCTTGATGTACTCCTTCATAGCATTATCCTCTGGCCCAGATACACTATGGGACGTCAGGATGTGTGCTCCTAATCCCTTGATAGGTTTGATGCAATGAATGTTTGCATGTCTGCACTATGCATGTTACAGGGCCAGAGTTAGGACACCTATGTTTACCTGGGTACTTCTGCACTAAGCATAAGAATAAATATATAATATATTCTTCTGTGAACTAAGACCCCGGCTTTTAACCACCCTGGCGTTCTATTAAGATCGCCAGGGCAGCTGCGGGAGGGGTTTTTTTTAATAAAAAAAAAACGATTTCATGCAGCCAACTGAAAGTTGGCTGCATGAAAGCCCACTAGAGGGCGCTCCTAATCCATATTTCTGATCGCCTCCGGCGATCCGCAGTAACAAGGAAGGCCGCAATGAGCGGCCTTCCTTGTTTCGTTTTGCTCGTCGCCATGGCGACGAGCGGAGTGACGTCATGGACGTCAGCCGACGTCCTGACGTCAGCCGCCTCCGATCCAGCCCTCAGCGCTGTCCGGAACTGTTTGTTCCGGCTGCGCAGGGCTCGGGCGGCTGGGGGGACCCTCTTTCGCCGCTGCACGCGGCGGATCGCCGCGCTGCAGCGGCGATCGGGCAGCACACGCGGCTGGCAAAGTGCCGGCTGCGTGTGCTGCTTTTTACAGCGAGCAAATCGGCCCAGCAGGGCCTGAGCGGCAGCCACCGGCGGTGATGGACGAGCTGAGCTCGTCCATACCGCTTAGCTGTAGGGATAACAGTGGTGCCTGGATGAGTGAATCTGTGAATGCATTTGTTTGAACATTTGCATGCGAGTGTGCGAAGGGTTACTGATTTTTGCTAATTTTCTGGCCACATCCCCTTCAGCACCTCCCTTTCCTTAATAACTTATTTAATGTCCTAACTAGAGGTGGTGTGCCTGGATATATATGGTTTTTTTTGTTGTTGTTTGTTTTTTTGTTTTCACAATCAACGAAGGCCAGATAGTTATACTGTTTCCCCCCCCAGGAAATAACTATGGGTAGCTGAACCTGATCAAATTGAAGAGGAATTGGAGGCGTGGCTTAGTGCCGGAGGAAGTTGGACGCACAGAGCTAGAGCTCCGTTCTGAGTCTCCCCTTCTGGCCACCTTCTCCGCTTCTAAGGACCTTGATTACTAAGAGCCTGTTCTCCTACCTTCTTTTGGCTGCGCCTAGAGAAGTTTCAGCACTCACTGAGTGTTTATACTCTGGAGATTGGCGGTACTTGGAGTCCTCGTTCCACGCTGAGGCCTACACCTAAGATGGCGCCCACTGCGATTACACCTCCCACCCAGAACACAGAGCCGTCGACATTGAACCACACAGCTGCCTCTGAAGAGCATCTTAATCGCTCTCCCATGATTAGAGACATGAGAGACTTGGCGGCAGACATCAAATCTGTGCTGGCGGCTGCCACCGTAGAGATTAGGGAGGAGATGGCGGCCTTGCAGGGCGTGTGGATGTACTTGAGCGAGAGAGCAGGTGGAGGTCTCAAATAACAAACGCAGCTGCTAGGTCCATATGTATGCATAATGCTAAACTCATAGAAGCCAACCACCAAATCGAGGACCTGGACAATAGGGGAAGGCAATGCAATATAAGGGTAAAGGGGTTACCTAAATCGGTTCTGCCTAATGACATTATCTCAGCCTTTACTGCTATTTTCAATGGCATACTTGAAAAGCCTAAAGAGGATCCTATAGCATTTGTAATAGCACACAGGGCCTTAAAACCAAGAGGAAGTGACAATGAGAACCCAAGGGACGTTATATGTTGTTTGCAATCTTTCTCGCTGAAAGAGTCTATAATGAGAGCAGCGAGGAATCATGAGGACATCATCTTTAATTGCTATTTACCAGGACTTATCTCCAATTACCCTGGCAAACAGAAGGGCACTGAAACCCCAGCTGAAGCTGCTTCAGGATAAAAGAATTCAATATAGATGGAAGTTCCCTTTTGCTTTAATGGCCACGGTGGGCAATAAAATGACGTTGCTTAGATTTCCTGATGAACTTTATGCGTTTTGTCAAATTCTGGGAATTAACTGTCCTGATCTTCCTGAATGGTACGCAGATTTCCTTCTCCCAGATGAGATCTACAAGGAGAGGAACGCGTTTTTTGCTGATAACTGGTCGACCCCACAACACTCCAAGAGATCTAAATCAAATTCCTCCTCTTCATCGGACGACAACCAGCACCGTCCTACGCACAGACGCCGCAACCGCAAGTAAGATAAGTGACTCTAGGATAATTATTTTCTTCCATCGGGGCCTTCATAACTTATACCAACTTGAAACACACAGTGTTTCCCCTGTGTTCTTTTCTCTTTACCAATAGGTCCCATACGAGCTTGAAAGTACTATGTCCCCTGGACTTGAGTACTTTGAACTGTCAACTCTATTATGCCTAGAATTAACCCTGGGTGTTCTACTGTTTGGCTGGCTCACCCTAAACAGACTTACACTTAGTGTGCTTCCGTATGAGTCTTTTACAGCCAGCTCTCCACACACTGTCTTTGAGCTCAAGATTCTAAGGCCCAGTTCACACTTGCGGTTTTGCGAAAACCGCACCGGATGTCCGGACCGCACCGGAGCCGGATCGGACCTGAACCATACGATTCCTGTCCGGATCCGGTCCGGTTGCATACGGTTTCCGTGCGGTATGAACACGGTTGCGGTCCGGATCCGGATTCTTAAAGAGATAACAACCTGTATAAATACCTGGGGTTCTGGGAGGTCAGCAGAAGCTCTGGGGTCATTGTTGGAGACAGCTGGACGTGTGGAGACCATCCTTGGATACAGAGACAGCAGTTGGGACCATGGATCCAGTCATTTTTTACGCTTATTACCTGGGAATTCTCTCCTTCCTGTTGTTTACCTACTACTATGTGGGGAGAAGGCGTGCTCCTCGCAGGAGATGGTGGGTGCACCCTCTACTAGCCAGGAGGCAGAGGAAGGGAGAGTTCCAGGCCCTCTACCGGGACCTCAGACGACACCCACAGAAGTTCTACAGCTACACTCGGATGTCTATTCCCCTGTAAGTATATAGGCCTAAATACACCAACCCCCACCATTCCTAAACACCCCACCCTCACCCCCACAACACCTCATCCCTGTATACCTAGCTAAACACACCACCCTGACCCCCACACCCCTGTATACCTAGCTATACACTACACCCCCACCCTCCACAACACTCCCAAACCTCTGTAAACACACCTCCCCCATCCTCCACCCAACACCTTGTCCCACAACATACTTTACAGCTTCTTCCTTTACATCTCCTGACAGGTTTGATACCCTTTTGGAGATGGTGAAGGATGACCTTAGGAAGAAGGATACCACGTTCAGGAGAGCAGTCACACCACAAGAACAACTACTCATCACACTGAGGTATGTAAAAACAAATTTTTTTATTGCAAAAACAACCACTTTCCAACATGGAAACATTCTTCCAACATGGAAGACAAAAAAATAACATATCTATGGTATAGCCCGGTCAGTTTTAAGGAACACCAACCACCAACTTTGTGCTGGAAGAGTTGCAGGGCATAGCTGCCCAAGTGTCTTTCGGGGACACCAGGCCCTAATAAATTGAAGTGCTTCAAAAACCTAACCACTGGCACAGGACCCTCTGAGCCATGGATGAAGGACACAGGTCAGTGAAAAGGCTAGGCCTCTCACCGACCAGTCAAGGTGTCCTTCATCCATGGCTCCAAGGGTCTTGTGCAAGTGATTAGGAACAAGAACAAAGTGAGGAGCAAGAGGAACCGATGGCAGAGGTGCATGACTACAGGTGCAGTGCAACAGGCACAAGGTTGTGACCCAGGTAGTGTCTTTCGGGGACACCAGGCCCTAATAAATTGAAGTGCTTTAAAAACCTAACCACTGGCACATGACCCTCTGAGCCATGGATGAAGGACACAGGTCAGTGAAAAGGCTAGGCCTCTCACCGACCAGTGTAGGTGTCCTTCATCCATGGTTTCAAGGGTCTTGTGCAAGTGATTAGGAACAAGAACAAAGTGAGGAGCAAGAGGAACCGATGGCAGAGGAGCGGGACTACAGGTAGTGTCTTTCGGGGACACCAGGCCCTAAATTATTAGTGCTTCTAAAACCTAACCACTGGCACAGGACCCTCTGAGCCATGGATGAAGGACACAGGTCAGTGAAAAGGCTAGGCCTCTCACCGACCAGTGTAGGTGTCCTTCATCCATGGTTTCAAGGGTCTTGTGCAAGTGATTAGGAACAAGAACAAAGTGAGGAGCAAGAGGAACCGATGGCAGAGGAGCAGGACTACAGGTAGTGTCTTTTGGGGACAAAAGGCCCTAAATTATTAGTGCTTCAAAAACCTAACCACTGGCACAGGACCCTCTGAGCCATGGATGAAGGACACAGGTCAGTGAAAAGGCTAGGCCTCTCACCGACCAGTGTAGGTGTCCTTCATCCATGGTTTCAAGGGTCTTGTGCAAGTGATTAGGAACAAGAACAAAGTGAGGAGCAAGAGGAACCGATGGCAGAGGAGCAGGACTACAGGTAGTGTCTTTCGGGGACACCAGGCCCTAAATTATTAGTGCTTCTAAAACCTAACCACTGGCACAGGACCCTCTGAGCCATGGATGAAGGACACAGGTCAGTGAAAAGGCTAGGCCTCTCACCGACCAGTCAAGGTGTCCTTCATCCATGGTTCAAAGGGTCTTGTGCAAGTGGTTAGGAACAAGAACAAAGTGAGGAGCAAGAGGAACCGATGGCAGAGGTGCATGACTACAGGTGCAGTGCAACAGGCACAAGGTTGTGACCCAGGTAGTGTCTTTCGGGGACACCAGGCCCTAATAAATTGAAGTGCTTCAAAAACCTAACCACTGGCACATGACCCTCTGAGCCATGGATGAAGGACACAGGTCAGTGAAAAGGCTAGGCCTCTCACCGACCAGTGAAGGTGTCCTTCACCCATGGCTCCAAGGGTCTTGTGCAAGTGATTAGGAACAACAAAGTAAGGAACAAGAGGAATCATTGGCACAGGTGCAGGACTACAGGTGCAGTGCAACAGGCACAAGGTTGTGACCCAGGTAGTGTCTTTCGGGGACACCAGGCCCTAAAATTGAAGTGCTTTAAAAACCTAACCACTGGCACAGGACCCTCTGAGCCATGGATGAAGGACACAGGTCAGTGAAAAGGCTAGGCCTCTCACCGACCAGTGTAGGTGTCCTTCATCCATGGTTTCAAGGGTCTTGTGCAAGTGATTAGGAACAAGAACAAAGTGAGGAGCAAGAGGAACCGATGGCAGAGGAGCAGGACTACAGGTAGTGTCTTTTGGGGACAAAAGGCCCTAAATTATTAGTGCTTCAAAAACCTAACCACTGGCACAGGACCCTCTGAGCCATGGATGAAGGACACAGGTAAGTGAAAAGGCTAGGCCTCTCACCGACCAGTGTAGGTGTCCTTCATCCATGGTTTCAAGGGTCTTGTGCAAGTGATTAGGAACAAGAACAAAGTGAGGAGCAAGAGGAACCGATGGCAGAGGAGCAGGACTACAGGTAGTGTCTTTTGGGGACAAAAGGCCCTAAATTATTAGTGCTTCAAAAACCTAACCACTGGCACAGGACCCTCTGAGCCATGGATGAAGGACACAGGTCAGTGAAAAGGCTAGGCCTCTCACCGACCAGTGTAGGTGTCCTTCATCCATGGTTTCAAGGGTCTTGTGCAAGTGATTAGGAACAAGAACAAAGTGAGGAGCAAGAGGAACCGATGGCAGAGGAGCAGGACTACAGGTAGTGTCTTTCGGGGACACCAGGCCCTAAATTATTAGTGCTTCTAAAACCTAACCACTGGCACAGGACCCTCTGAGCCATGGATGAAGGACACAGGTCAGTGAAAAGGCTAGGCCTCTCACCGACCAGTCAAGGTGTCCTTCATCCATGGTTCAAAGGGTCTTGTGCAAGTGGTTAGGAACAAGAACAAAGTGAGGAGCAAGAGGAACCGATGGCAGAGGTGCATGACTACAGGTGCAGTGCAACAGGCACAAGGTTGTGACCCAGGTAGTGTCTTTCGGGGACACCAGGCCCTAATAAATTGAAGTGCTTCAAAAACCTAACCACTGGCACATGACCCTCTGAGCCATGGATGAAGGACACAGGTCAGTGAAAAGGCTAGGCCTCTCACCGACCAGTGAAGGTGTCCTTCACCCATGGCTCCAAGGGTCTTGTGCAAGTGATTAGGAACAACAAAGTAAGGAACAAGAGGAATCAATGGCACAGGTGCAGGACTACAGGTGCAGTGCAACAGGCACAAGGTTGTGACCCAGGTAGTGTCTTTCGGGGACACCAGGCCCTAAAATTGAAGTGCTTTAAAAACCTAACCACTGGCACAGGACCCTCTGAGCCATGGATGAAGGACACAGGTCAGTGAAAAGGCTAGGCCTCTCACCGACCAGTGAAGGTGTCCTTCACCCATGGCTCCAAGGGTCTTGTGCAAGTGATTAGGAACAACAAAGTAAGGAACAAGAGGAATCAAAGGCACAGGTGCAGGACTACAGGTGCAGTGCAACAGGCACAAGGTTGTGACCCAGGTAGTGTCTTTCGGGGACACCAGGCCCTAAAGTTCAAGTCCAGCAAAACCAAAAGTTCCCTGACATGGTCATCTGAACACCTCTGAACCTTGGTTGAAGGAGATGGGGCAGGGAAAAGGTTGGGCTAAAAAGCCCTGTGATGGTATCCTTCCTCCGAGGATCGGAGGTATTCAGAGGAGCATGTCCAGGAACAATTTGACTTTTTTTTTCAAATTGTATCGGCACCACTACTAGAAAAGGTGGGAGTTGCTGCCTGGAAATCTGGACTCTCTTGGGTGCTGGTCGTGGATGAGCTGGACCCTGACAGCGGTGTCCCATATTGACTGCCTCTGTAGCCGGTGTACATCTGTGATGATTGCCAGGTGGGCACCGCTGTTGGTTGTGGGGGTCTAAAAATTGGTGGTTGCAATAATGGCGTGTCCATGTGTTGTTTGATCACCTCCAGCAAAGTGGAATGGCACGCCATCATGTTTTGGGAAGGCACCTTTTCCAAATATGGTATTAGAGACATCACAGTGTGAAAACACGGGTGTGCCTGCAATTTCAGTAGTTCCTTGCTTTGTTGATGCATTTGCTGCATCATGTTCTGCAGCTGGCCCACCGACTGATGATGCTGCGCACGCAGTTGGTCGATTTCTCCTCTGTGCATCTCATGCATCATTTTAAGCTCGTCCCTGTAGTGCCCATGTACAGCGTCGAGCTCACATTGCAGTGAAGTGATGTGGGACTTGTACTGCTCCATGATATGGCCCCTGTCCTCATCTTGCAACTGCCGGGTTATGAGAGTTTGGTGGCTCTGAAGAATCCCGAGAAGTCCGGAGACAGCCCCGGACATCTCGGACTCTGTCTCTCTCCTTGTTGGGGGGAGGGTACCTCGACGCCTCACTGGTGTGGTGGTCCTCACTGGTGGTGTGGCAGCATCTTCCCGTCCTCTGGCCTGTGTCGGGGTTGCCCTGCGCGCTGGTTGTGCTGCAGTCTCTCGGTGCTCCTCACTTTGTTCTTGTTCCCTGGAGCTTCCATAGCGGTCGATTGTGGAGGTGCAGCTTCTTCCACACTCGGTCCTGCAACCTCAACATCCAAGCTCTCTTCTCCCAAGTCATCATCAAAGGAGAGAGCTGGGATAGCTAAGGACTCCCTCCTCCTACTCCTCTCCTCGGGGAAATAGGTTACATCGGCGACGTCATCATCCACCAAGCTCTCCTCACTGCTGAACCGTGCCTCCTGGGTCGGTTCCTCTTGCTCCAAATTGTCTTCAGTCCTGTAGATAAAAACAATATTTATTGGTGTGCCAAACAGCATGTGGCGTCAATTCACAGAGCTAGCAAACACTAGCAAACACTTTATCAACCGTTTCTACCAAACATTTGATAAAGCTTGTGAGAAAAGTTCGCTAGCCATGGGAATTGAGGCCAGTTTATAGCAATACATGGCCGAAGTCATGGTAGTTGTCTGCTAAAATGAGCTCTCAGTTCCTGCCCACAGTAGTGGTACTTACAGTCTAGGTTCCAGGCTTGCATTGATGAAAGACAATTGCTTGGCAAATTGGTAGTCTTTTTGTCGCTTTCCCCCGCCACTGCCACTTCGTTCGGCAAGTTTTTTCTTCCGTAGCCATTTCACGTATGCATCACGTATATTGCACCACCTTGTCTTGAACCTTTCTCCTGTAACGACATGAAAAATTGATTTCGATTATTTCTCTTGTAGGTACATCGCAACTGGACAAACATATACATCGCTACATGTCACATTTCGTATTGGGAAGAGCACGGTGGCAGGCATCGTCGTGAGGACTTCGAGGATCCTTTGGACGCGACTGAGGGCCAGATACATGCCTGTGCCGGACACCACGAAATGGGAGGAGATCGCCCAGGGCTTCTGGACCGAGTGCAAGTTTCCTAATTGTGTTGGCGCACTGGATGGGAAACACATCCGGATTCAGAAACCCGTGGGGAGTGGCAGCCATTATTTCAACTATAAAAAATACTTCAGCATTGTTCTAATGGCAGTGGCAGATGCGGACTACAAGTTTGTGTACGTGGACGTGGGGTCGTACGGTAGTTCCAATGACTCTGGAATTTTCCAGCGTACGACCCTTTGCCGGCTGATGGAGGAAGGCAGACTGCGTCTCCCCCGTGACAGACCCTGGCCTGGGACAAGGGCACCAGCCTACCCCTATGTGTTTGTGGGGGACGAGGCCTTCGCCCTGTCCGACCATGTAATGCGTCCGTACCCAGACAGGGGACTTGATGCCAGCCAGCTACACTTCAATGCTCGGTTGAGCCGTGCAAGGAGAATGGTGGAGTGCACATTTGGGATCCTGGTGTCAAAGTGGAGGGTGTTCCACACGCCCATGCTGCTGAAACCGGGCAACGCAGTTGTCGTGGTGAAGGCAGCATGCATCCTCCACAACTTTGTGCGGCAGGAGGAAAGAGAGACTCCGGAACCCCCAAATGTGCTTCCACTAATGCCCCTGCGGAGGTATGCAACCAGGCCAAGGGTAGTGTCACTGCGGAACAGGGACCAACTGAGACTTTATTTTACCACACCACCAGGACGAGGGTGAATGTTTGGTTTTTAATATGTTTTGTTGAAATGTGTTTATTTTGGAGTTTCAAGTTTTTAAGTGATTTTAAATGTCTTAATTTTTTACAATAAATTGATGTTTAATAATTGATCATTGTGTATGTTTTATGTGCACAGGTGGGGTACATCGCAGGTGGGTGGGATACATCACAGGTGGGTGGGATACATCACAGGTGGGGTACAGGTGGGTGGGATACATCACAGGTGGGTGGGATACATCACAGGTGGGTGGGATACATCACAGGTGGGGTACAGGTGGGTGGGATACATCACAGGTGGGTGGGATACATCACAGGTGGGGTACAGGTGGGTGGGATACATCACAGGTGGGTGGGATACATCACAGGTGGGTGGGATACATCACAGGTGGGGTACAGGTGGGTGGGATACATCACAGGTGGGGTACAGGTGGGTAGGATACATCACAGGTGGGTGGGATACATCACAGGTGGGGTACAGGTGGGTGGGATACATCACAGGTGGGGTACAGGTGGGTGGGATACATCACAGGTGGGTGGGATACATCACAGGTGGGGTACAGGTGGGTGGGATACATCACAGGTGGGTGGGATACATCACAGGTGGGTGGGATACATCACAGGTGGGGTACAGGTGGGTGGGATACATCACAGGTGGGGTACAGGTGGGTGGGATACATCACAGGTGGGTGGGATACATCACAGGTGGGGTACAGGTGGGTGGGATACATCACAGGTGGGGTACAGGTGGGTGGGATACATCACAGGTGGGTGGGATACATCGCAGGTGGGTGGGATACATCACAGGTGGGGTACAGGTGGGTGGGATACATCACAGGTGGGGTACAGGTGGGTGGGATACATCACAGGTGGGTGGGATACATCACAGGTGGGGTACAGGTGGGTGGGGAACAGGTGGGTGGGCCACGGGTGGGTGGGCAACACGTGGGTGACACAAATCCATAGCAAAAGTGGAATACATCACAAGCTAACCACAAGCCCCCCCAAAAACTTCTAGTCAACATACCCTCTGTGCCTTGCTGTCTCTTGCTCAAGTGCTCAAAGTCCTCCACATACAGCTTGGCAATTTTTTTCCACAGGCCTCTGCATTTTTTGATGTTGCTGTGGTCCGCATCCCCCTTGTCCCACAGGGCTGGTACCTGCTGCACCTGTAGGATGAGGTCTTCTGATGTGTAGGGCCTCACCCCCTCGTTATCAGACATATCGTCAGACATGTTTCTGCCAAACAGCTCCAGCATGAAGTCACTGCTGCTCCACTCTGTGAACGCTGGTGCCATGTGGTCCCCATCCAAAATGGCCACCATACCATAGAGTCAGCATAGGAAGTGTGGTATAACATCCGGTTTTTATAGCCAGTGTGTTGTGCGCTCTCCGGTTCTCATTGGTTTCCATTGACCGGATGCAACATTCCGGCTCCGGTCCGGATACGTCAGCCGGACCAGCCGGACCAAAAAATAGCGCATGTTGGAACGGACGCTGGAGTCCGGATCCGGTCCGGCTCCGGTCCGGACGAAACGGACGCATGTGAACGGTCGCATAGACTTTCATTGCTATGCCGTGCGTCCGTTTCGTCCGGTCCGCATGCGGTCCGGCTCCGGCACGGCGATTCCGGATAGCAACCGCTAATGTGAACCGGGCCTTGGATCGGGCAACTCCTTTGCCCTAATAGAGGATTGAGAACATTTTTTACACCCATTGGGTTTTGATTTCAGATGCATGCTCCCTTATAGATATCTGTTCCAGGTTGTTTTTACGCTATGCTCCATATGCCTGGTTTAGCTTCTCTAAGTGTCTCTTCCAGAGACCTCCTAACATATCCTCCTTACTTGAGTAATGGGTGTCGTGGGGGTGGTCTGGGAGACTGGTTTATTTTGTGGATTCTTGGGTTGTTGGGAGCTGCCCTATCAATTGTCTAAGATTCAGTTTTATGAGACAGACATGATGTAGCAGCCCTCTGTGTGAGCCTATGAATCTGTTCTTTACTTTGCACAATCTTAAACTGTTTTATTTACACAACATGTGATTCTGTTTAGAGGCTACGGTGCTGGTTTATCAATATCGCAATCCTCTCTAGAATTTATGCCTACCTAAAGGTTACTGCTGATAGAAATACATAGTACTTTGAGTACTTTGAGTTTGTCATGCTCACTTGGGTTGTGGCGTCTATACAGTGTTTAGCAGAGTATGTTTCCCTTCTAACTGATAGTTTACTGTACCCCTGTGCCGGGTCCTTGTAATTACTTAATATACCTAGTGAGTTATAGCATATTCCATCCTGCCCCCCTCTCCCCCTTCGAGAGATGGATAGGAATGGAAGCTATACCTAATGGAACTTAAGAAGATATTTGGTCCTTTACTACAAGGCTTTTCTCTGTAAATTAGGTGGCTTGGGGGGGACTGGAGTGAGTGTAGTTCATTTGAACTCTTTGGCTGATTTTAACTCCTCCCAAGTTGGCTTTGGTCAACACTTAATTGTTTCCACTAAAAATATACAGGACTATCCTTTTAGGATCTCCTGTGTGGGAAAGCTTTCTTCTTCTTTTCTGTTTTTCGATTTTCTAGCCTCTCTTTCTCTTTTTCGTTCTTCCCTGTCTTCCCTCTTTTCCTCCCCTCTTTTCTTCTTCTTCCTTTGCACAAATCTTGGGAACTTAGTGACAACAGTCATGGCTGCTCCTTTACCACAACAAAAAGACTCTCCACGCCCAGCTTTTCTGGAATGGAAGTTTGTATCTCTCAATGTCAATGGGCTAAACACCCCTGAAAAGAGGTCACAGGTGCTAGGTTATCTGCAGATAGAAAAAGTCCAAGTAGGTTTCTTCCAAGAGACTCACCTCAAGAGAAACCACCTACCTGTGATTAAAGACCACAGATATACTCAAATTTTTCATGCTACGGCACCTGAAGGCAAAAAAAAGGGGGTAGCAATTATTATCCACAAATCTATGGAATTTGTGACTGTAGATTCTAAGGCAGACCCGGAAGGAAGATATCTGTTTCTGAAGGGCAAATCATGTAATAAGACCATTACTCTAGCCAATCTTTACGCTCCCAATAAAAAACAACCATCTTTCTTAGCTAGGGCTCTGAGTGAACTGCAGCAATTCCAGGAAGGCATTTTGGTAATGAGAGGCGACTTGAATGTCTCCCTTGAACCCTTGTTAGACACTTCCAATGGCTCCTCGTCAATTACGTATAAAAACTTACGCTTTATGAAGAATAAACTGGATGATCTGGCTCTGCTTGATGTTTGGAGAATCTCTCATCCCACAGTTAAAGATTTTATGTTTTACTCAGGCCTGCACAATAAACATACCCGTATAGATTCATTCTTTCTCCAACAGAGAGACCTCTCGCTCTTGAAGTCTACCAAAATTGGAGTCAAAGCATTTACTGATCACAGTCCGATTGTACTCACTCTGCAATTGCCTGAGATAGTCCACAAATCATGGAACTGGCGTCTTAACCCATATCTCCTTACAGACCATGAAAACCAAGCAGGTATTGCCCAAGATATCAAATCCTACTTTAAAGCGGTATTGTCACCATAAAAATCAAATTTCAACAGCAACTGGTCTGAATGTATTAAGTGATAAAGATGCTAATCCTGCATTCAAAACTTGCAAAACTTTTTCTGCTGTTATGGTTTGGAGTTATCACATACTTTAGGAGCACTGGCCCTAGTGCCAAACAGTGCCAAAGAGTTGAATGCTGGGAGTTCTTTTTATCTATAATATATTCCTCCTCTTTCATTTATTTCCCTGCCTAGCTTTCTTATCTGAAACACCTCTGCTCACTTGTGTTTACAAGCAAGCCTAAGGTGACTCAGCGATTGGAAGATAAGACAGTGTAGTTCCTAGTATACACCTCAGTGGGAGTGTCTGAAGACTCTGGGAGGAGGGCAGCTAATGAATACACAATGAGCAAGAGAAAGAAGGGGGGGAAACAAGAGTCAGGGAGGATATGATGTCAGCATTAGCTTGGCAAGATGGCCACTGCCTAGAATAGGATGACCTAAGGTGACTCAGCGATTGGAAGATAAGACAGTGTAGTTCCTAGTATACACCTCAGTGGGAGTGTCTGAAGACTCTGGGAGGAGGGCAGCTAATGAATACACAATGAGCAAGAGAAAGAAGGGGGGGAAACAAGAGTCAGGGAGGATATGATGTCAGCATTAGCTTGGCAAGATGGCCACTGCCTAGAATAGGATTTTTTGCTGTTCCTTTATAAAATTCACAGGAATCAGTACGTTGATAGCACAATACATCTGTTATGTAAGTAGAACTAGTATTTATCTACTTATATATGTGTTTTTTATTTCTAGGTTAGCATGGGTGTCGCTTGTTCTTTAATCTTAATGCAGACTCAGCCCCAAATAAAATGCTGTTATGGGAAGCTAGCAAGCCAGTTATCAGAGGATTCTTAATCAGTTTAGGATCCAGACTCAAAAAAGAACGGAATGCTAGGATAGAGGGTTTAATGTCTTAAATTAAATGCCTGGAAGTTTCTCATAAACAAACTCTAGCACCCCAGACTCTTGGATCAGAGGGTCAAAGCATGCGGACAGGCTCACCACCAATACATTCTTCCATTCAATCTTTCAGAAGCCTTTTCTCTAAAAAAAAAGAGGGCTCATCCCTTATATGCCCTTTAACGCCTATCAGAGACAATCCCTCTTTCCCACCTGGCCATTTCTCCTCTTTTGCCCATGGTTGGCTACTACCCAATATCCCCAGACTAAGATTTTGTCCATAATAATGAGGTTAAAAATATCAACACCCTCAACCGATTAGTGTCATCAGGTAAATTCCCATTTTGGACTTATTTTCAACTGCGCAGTTTTCTAAGCAACTCTGTTCACAAATTTGAGACCTGCAGACCTCTGACTCCTCTTGAGCAATCTCTGATGCAATCCGGGCCTCACAGACACACAATTTCTCTATTGTATGACCTATTAATCACTATGGGTATGCCGTCTACTTTACCCTACCAAACCAAATGGGAGGAAGCGTTGGGGAAGTCTCTTACCACCGAGCAATGGCAATCCATTATTTCTCTGGCCCACAAGTCCACCCTAAATGTCTCTACACAAGAATTTAAGATCCTAACTTTCTGGTATAGGACCCCAGTGTTATTAAGAAAATTTTCTCCAGGGGTCTCGGACTCCTGCTGGAGATGTTCCATCCCTAATGCAGATCTGCTACATATCTTCTGGTCTTGTCCCAGCTTGACTTCTTTTTGGAAGGAGGTGCATAAGTGGATAGTGGCAATCTCTTCTATAAAAATCCCTTTCTCACCTGAAGCTCTCTTACTGCATTGCTGCCCTGTCCCTCAGAAATCCTACAAGAAAACAGTCTTGGTTCACCTCATAAATGCAGCAAGAGCTTTCATTCCCTTGCTGTGGAGAAAAAAAGACATCCCTTCTATTACTCAATGGTCGGCTAGAGTAGATGGCATTGCTCAAATGGAGGAGATTATCCTCACTGCACAAGACAAAGCAGAGCAATATGTTCATACCTGGGCATGTTGGGTCCTGTTTAAAGAGGAGCTGTTAGGTATAAGGTCTCAGAGAAAGAAAACACATATATCAGTAGCTAAATATTGGCTATACTTACATTACATATGCATTTCACTGTCCACGGTTGGATTTCACAGAATTTGTATATAGTATTTGCAGAGATTGATGCTCCTGACAGCTCATGGCAGGTTCCATGTTTGACTGTCTTGTATGAAGCCAATTGTGATGTAATATCCTCCCTTACCCTGCTTCCTGACTGATGATTCTTTAGCCCTCCCAAGTTCCAGCCCTCAGACACTCCCACCAGTCTCTGGTCTAACGGGGCATATTGTCTGTCACTCAGTGGGGGGGGGGGGCAAAGGGGGATGCGATGGATCATGCTGTCAGTGGGGGGGGGGGGGTGCGGGCGATCGTCCTGGGGAGACTGTCAGATGAACAGACTTTAGTTCTATACTGGGAAGTCCAGATCTTTTCAATGATTCGAATCGGATCATTGAAAATATCCGGTTCTTTGAACTGATTCTTTGAATCATTTGCAGCAGAATGAGAGAAGCTGCAGTTCCTGTTTCTTCCAGACATCCACTGTGAACCGAATCCCGGATGATTCGACTTACAAAAAAGATCCAGATCAAAGATCCGAATCATTCATGATCCGGACAACACTACTGTGCAGTGAATATTAATTAGCCATGTGGCTAGGAACAATAGCGGACTCGTGCAGTATACTCTAATGCAACATGTACACTGTGAACAGCACATTGATTTTTCAGTGGTATGAGTTGGGCTGCTACAGGCTGCTGTAACATGAGCCTGTAACATCCCACTGTGAAAGCAGCCTTAGGGCGGGATAGGAAAATGAAGGGGAGGACCTCCCTGCACTCCTTGGCTCGCCTCTGGAGTTTCTCATACACCGAGAGTTTAGAGGCCCCAATTTGCATGGGTTCTTCAGGAGGCAGAGAAGAAAGACTAGTCTGGGCTCTGAAGTTGGTGACAGGAGGTTGATAAGAACTCTTTCCCTAGCGCCGTTGTCGGAGGCGGCGGTCTACCCTAATAGCCAGGGTAAGGGCCTCATCAAGAGATTTGGGAACAGGATGGCTTACAAGGATATCCTTGACCAGTTCAGCTAGGCCAAAGAGGAACTGATCCATGAGTGCCGGGTCATTCCACTTAGTGGAAACTGTCCACCTGCGGAATTTGGAAGCATTCTCATCCGCTAGTCGACGACCCTGACGCAATTCTCTGAGTTTCAGAACTGCTGTGGAGGTCAGATCTGGATCCGAATAGAGGACTGCTATGGCCTTGAAAAATTCTTCCATGGAGGACAGAGCAATATGCCCTTGAGGTAAGCTAAAAGCCCAGGATTGTGGATCATCTTGAAGGAGAGAGATGACCAAGGCTGAAATTCAGACCCCGAGGAGACAGGTCTGGCTTGGAAAAACAGCAAGCAGGACTTCATAAAGTTGGTGAAGAGGCTCCGATTTCCGGTAAACTTATTTTAGGCTCTCTCACAGTGCTAATAACTGGCGGAGAAGACGGCGCTGGATTCTCAGCTGGTGGATTCACATTCCCCGTCTGGCTGGTTATTGTGACCATCATCTGGGTTCATTGATTTACAGCCCCAGTGAGCAACAAAACTTGGTGGCAAAGATCCTCCATCTTCAAAATGGCAGAGTATCCACCTACAGTTCAGCTCTGATGCCCCAATCTATCACCGCAGTATTCACCCTGTGTGGCGCGTCCCCGCTTGAATGGGAGATGAGGAGACCACACCTACCCAACTTCGGTTACACCCAAGCCTTGTATGCGCAAAGTATCAGAGCTGAACAAAGGGTAGGCGAATAAACCACCAAACCACACTAGAGATAAGGCAAGGTCAAAACAGTCCAAATTAGCAACGGGAATCAGAAGTTCACAGTACCAGTACGCTAGGCAGAGGCAGGTCCAGAGACAATCCAGGGGTCATACACAGAGAATCAGAGGTTCGCAGTACCAGAAGGGCTAGGCAAGATGAAATCCAGTAACCAGGCTAGAGTCAGTCCAGGCAGTGATCAAAGCGTAGTCCAAAACACAGGCAAGAGTCAAAACAGGAGATCCAAACAGAACAATAGCACCCAGCGCTTCACCAAGGCAGCTTAACGCTATAACTGGCAAGGAAACACTGCAGGAGCAAGGCTTAAAGAAAACCTGAACTGAAAATAAAAGTCTAAAAAAACATACACACATCATAATTACCTCATGTGTAGTCTACTCATCAATCTCTTTCTCCTCTCCTGCGTCCTGTTTGGCCACTGTGATCAAGGGAATTCTCTGTCCTCCATTTTGAAAATAGCCATTACCCCATAACAGCTTTCTGGTCAGCACACTGTTAAACTGTAACATTTCCCACTTGAGCCATAGGGAAACATGGACATATCAGTTCTCCTCTCAGCTGTAACTGACAGCAACTGATATATAACTGAGAGCAACTGATATATTTCAGTTCTGACAAAATGTTGTCAGAACTGGAAGGGATTATTGTCAGAAGAAAATGGTGAGCTTCTGAGAGGAACTGATGGCAAGGTGACTATGTAATGTTCATTTGAAGTTACCTCGAGTGTTTATTTTAAATAATTTTACTCAGTACAGGTTCTCTTTAAAGAGGTGTGAGAGGTGTGGCTACAGACTGGCTGGAGAGCCTAAGCTCTGATTGGCTGCAGCCTCCAGCCAGAACTTTCTCTAACATGCTGGAGAGCTGACAGATTGGCAAGTGTCAAGCCAGCACTTCCCTCAACAGGCAGGACATCTGAGAGCTGATTAGCTGCAGCCTCCAGCCAGAATTTTCCCCAACATGCTGCATAGCTGAGCCCTGCTAGACTCTCCTCCTAAGCGCATAGAATAGATGCCTGGCTGTACGCGTCCGTTCTTGCACAATGCGGAAATGTGCACGCGTGTTCCCAGCCGCAGGGATGCCGGGGATGCCACTGGAGGCACAGGAAGAGGAGACGTGGCGAGAAGACCTGGACAGTGGCGATCCCTGCTGACTCGCGCGGGACCCTTCAGGTAAATCCCTGACATTACCGCCCCCCTCAGGAGTGGCCTCTCGGTCGACCTGAAGGGATAAAGGAGGGAAAAAGAGAAAGAACAAAAAAAAAACAACATTTGAAACTTGTAACTTTTTTGCTTACCTGTTTTTTTTCTTGTTTTTTTTTTTTTACTTACCTTCCGAGGACAAACCTCTCCTTCCGCATGGGACAGTGGACAAATCGCACAGAGATGGGTCGAAGTACACACTTTGCACTTTGTCCCAAAGGAGAGGTTTCAGGCAGTGTGTTAGAGTCTCTCGAAACCTGATGTCTGGGTTCACACTGCATATTGGCGTATCCAGTGGGTCACGCTCGCCGTACCTCATCGCCAAAAACAGATCTTCTGGGAATACCGTGTTATTGGTATTCCCTGTCTGGCATTCGGCCAAGTAGGAAGTAAAAATCTTTGGTTCACCATAGACTAATATGACTTCCAGGCTGACACAAATCAATTAAGTCAACCATTTCCAGCGTAGTGGGGACTGCAAAGTGGGACTTTTGCTAGGCAATTTGCCGCAACGCATTGTCATAGACTAAGATGACTTCAGGGCTAACACAAATCGCTGCAGGAGCCTCGTGGCGACGCAGGTATGCACTAGTGGGGACCGCAAAGTGGGACTTTCGCTAGGCAATTTGCCGTAACGCATCGCGCCAGTGTAAAAGAGCCCTGACAGACCCTTGTGTGCTCACCCTTGTTTTGCTGTGCCTCAAGTTTCCTACTCTAATAGTATATCTGTGAGTGATACTTCTCGAAACACTCCCCTCCCCACTCTACTCTTGATCTTCTGGGGATTCTAACCAGTGGAGTTACTGTGCTGAATCAGGCAGTGAGGCTTAGAAGAAGAGGCAAGTGCTCCGGGATCCAGACTCGCTTTCGACGCAGAGGACTGTGCTTTCCACTACCTGGAATCATACTTTCTAATGTCAGGTCAATATGTAACAAACTATATGAACTGCAACTACTGATCAGGACAAAGAAGGACTTTCATCTCTTTGCTTCACAGAAACGTGACTATCTGAGCTTATACCAGACAACGCTCTGCAGATTAATGGATTTACACTCTACAGATCTGACCGGGATCCAATTATTTCTGGCAAAACTCAAAGTGGAGGACTCTGTTTCTATATTAATGATATGTGGTGCATGGATGTTACAGTTATTAAGAGGACATGCTTGGCTGGGCTGGAAACACTCTTCATAAACTGCAGACCCTACTATTCACCCCGTGAGATTTCTTCATTTATTTTGGTTGCTGTGTATATCCCTCCACAAACATGTATGCAGCCTGTGCTCCAAGATCTCGCAGATCAAATCACTGAGGTGGAAAGGGAGTACCCCAATTCTTTTTTTTATCATACTAGGGGATTTCAACAGTGCTAACCTGTCCAAAGAACTTCCCAAATACAGGCAACACGTCACAAGCGCAACTAGAGAAGGTAAGACACTTGATCACTGTTACACTATGACTAAGGACTCGTATCACTCTGTCATCAGGGCAGCTTTTGGGAACTCGGATCATGCTGTTGTACAGCTTATCCCAACATACATCCAAAGACTAAAAACTGCCAAACCTGTCGTGATCACAGTTAATAAAATGGACTAGCGTTCCCATATCTAAGTACCTACTATCATGCATGTATCCTCGACCTTGCAAAGTCTTGGCGGACCCCGACAGATAGAAAACTATGGTTAGACATGGAAAGAGAAATCATAGGTATGGATCTTAAAATTCTATTCTCTACCAGCATTTTTCAAAAACCCTGTATAACCTCCAAATTACCCTCAGTATCAGCCACTCTAAAATCCTGGAGACTATTTATTATAAATAATAACCTATTAACTGAAGGTACATCCTTCGAGTTCAACCAGAGAACAAAGTACAACACCAGCCTGCTCTCTCACATATCCCTGTTGATCCAGAGGAAGACGAAAAACCCTTACAAGGCATGGTCCAATTAGCCCCAAAAGGGAAAAAATGCATTCCCGACTCCAGATGGCAATCAGATAAAATTCCTGGATCAACATCATTGGGCATTACCTAGTAATTGTAGCCATGGATGTCTTTCAACGCAAGGAAAGCATCTAAGCCCCCTTTAAATGCAGGTATAGAATTTGCCATAACTACTTCCTGTGGCAATACATTCCACATCTTAATCACTCTTACTGTAAAGAACCCTTTCCTAAATAAATGGCTCAAACGTTTTTCCTCCATGCGCAGATCATGTCCTCTAGTCCTTTGAGAAGGACTAGGGGCAAAAAGCTCATCCGCCAAGCTTTTATATTGCCCTCCGATGTATTTATACATGTTACACTTCCAATGTCAGATCAGCGCTTCCTTTACTGCTACACCTCCACCAAGTTCACCCTGTGAGATCCACACTCACCAGCGGCATTGAGCCAGGATTACAGTGGCCGTCATAAGCATTTGGGGCATTACCAGGCTCCCTCGCCTCTCGATCTCTTCCACCTGCCAGTTGCCAGCACTTTTTCAGCCAAATCACCAGGACATTCTTCTATGCATAATACCTCAATGACAATAATACGCCTTCATTGCGCAGCATAGTTAAAAACTGACAAAATGTATTAAAACATTCCACTCACATGCCACAAGCGTAGGCAAGGCTTGCGAGGTTTCTAAACGGGCTCTTCCCCGTGCGGCCTCCTGGGCTGACCGCCGTTAAGATGTTGTGTTGGGTACCGAGCGTGTCTCACCACCACTACGCCTCCCTCTCCTGCACGCGACTCCTTTCAACATCTTAGCGGCGGTCAGCCCGGGAGGTCGCACGGGGAGGAGCCCATTTAGAAACTCTGCAAGCCTTGCCTACTGACATTGGAAGTGTATATAATTGGAGAAAGAACTCATTCTCAAAGCAGAAGCGCACCTTGATATAGACTGCCATTTCCTGGGTCTTTTGACCAGGATCCCTAGTCCTAGAGACTGTGTTACATAGGCCATCATTCATTTGATCGGACTGATCTGTATCAGATTGATTAGAGATATCATATTGATATAAGGTTGCTGAACTTGAGCAATAACAGGGGCAATATTATGCTAGCAACTTGAGTTTTTATTTCCCTTTTGATACATCCCAAAATTTTGTTAGCTTTAGCTGCAGCAGCTTGACATGGAGTACGATTATTTAACTTGTTGTCGATGAGTACTCCTAAGTCCTTCTCCAAGTTTGATGTCCCCAACTGTATCCCATTTATTTTGTATGGTGCTAGACCATTGGTACGACCAAAATACATGACTTTACATTTTTCAACATTGAATTTCATCTGCCATTTATGTGCCCTTCCTCTTGCAATATGTCACTATCCTATATAACCTGAGAGTTGATGATTCTGCACAATTTTGTATCATCTGCAAAAATAGCACCATTGCTTACTACTGCATCTACTAGGTCATTAATAAATAAATTGAAGAGCACTGGACCCAGTACAGACCCCTGTGGGTAGAGTTGAGCCGAAATTTTCGTAATTTCGCATTACTATAATTACGCATGCGAAATTTGCGATTACGATGCGAAATTACGGTAGCGTAATTGCCATTAAAATCGTAATTGAAAATACCGTAAGCGTAATTTTCAACGCGTAATTTCGCGTTTCGTTCATGCCGTAATTTCGCATTAAATGCTACCGTAATTTCGCGTTAAACCGTAACGCTCCGTATAATATAAAAAACCCGCCGACTTTAAGGGTTAATAGCAAAGCCCCCTTAAATGCTAAGAGCCTCAAATTTGGAGAATATATTAAGGAGATCAGGAGGAATAAGAGGAAAAAATTTTTTGCAAAAAGACCTTATAGTTTTTGAGAAAATCGATTTTAAAGTTTCAAAGTAAAAATGGATACATTTAAAAACCCGCCGACTTTAACGGTTAATAGCAAAGCCTGCTTAAAATTTACGAACACCAAATTCCTAGGGTATATTAAGGGGATCAGTGGGAATAAGAGGAAAACATTTTTTTTTCAAAAAGACCTTATAGTTTTTGAGAAAATCGATTTTTAAGTTTCAAGGGCAAAAATGTCTTTTAAATGCGGAAAATGTCAGTTTTTTTTGCACAGGTAACAATAGTGTATTATTTTCATAGATTCCCCCAAGTGGGAAGAGTTTTACTCACTTCGTTCTGAGTGTGGGAAATATAAAAAAAAAAACGACGTGGGGTCCCCCCTCCCAGACCTCTTTAACCACTCGTCCCCCATGCAGGCTGGGATAGCCAGAATGCGGAGCACCGGCCGCGTGGGGCTCCGCACCCTGACTATACCAGCCCGCATGGTCCATGGATTGAGGGGTCTCGGAAGGGGAGGGGCAGCCAAGCTTTCCCCTCCCCCTCCGAGCCCTTGTCCAATCCAAGGACAAGGGGCTCTTCTCCACCTCCGATGGGCGGTGGAGGTGGAGGCCGCGATTTCCTGGGGGGGGTTCATGGTGGAATCTGGGAGTCCCCTTTAAAAAGGGGTCCCCCAGATGCCCACCCCCCCTCCCAGGAGAAATGAGTATAGAGGTACTTGTACCCCTTACCCATTTCCTTTAAGAGTTAAAAGTAAATAAACACACAAACACTTAGAAAAAGTATTTTAATTGAACAAAAAACATAACCACGAAAAAAGTCCTTTAATATTCTTAATTAACCAATAATACTTACCTGTCCCTTTAAATAAATGATCCCACGCAATATCCTCGGAAATGTTCTATCAGTTACAATGTAACAAAGTTATTACAATGTAACAACTTTGTTACATTGTAACTACGCCGCACCCGACGCCACTCGCCGCTCAGCCGACGCATACGCGTCCGTGCAGGACGCTAAGTCCCCGCTGGCCCCCGCTGTCCACCCCGCCCACATCTGTCACCCACATGTCACCCACATGTGGGTGACATGTGGGTGACATGTGGGAGAGGCGGGGAGGGCAGCTGAGCCGGCGGAACTTAGCGTCCTGCACGGACCCGACAGAGCTCTGAGCTATATAGCTCAGAGCTCTCTAAGCATCTTTGTATTTGGGCTCCAAGGAGCCCCATTGGTCCTTAGCAGACCAATGGGGTTCCTTCAAATCAGAAGGAACCCCATTGGTCTGCTAAGGACCAATGGGGCTCCTTGGAGCCCAAATACAAAGATGCTTAGAGAGCTCTGAGCTATATAGCTCAGAGCTCTGTCGGGTCCGTGCAGCGCAGACGCGTATGCGGCGGCTGAGCGGCGAGTGACGTCGGGTGCGGCGTAGTTACAATGTAACAACGTTGTTACATTGTAATAACTTTGTTACATTGTAACTGATAGAACATTTCCGAGGATATTGCGTGGGATCATTTATTTAAAGGGACAGGTAAGTATTAATGGTTAATTAAGAATATTAAAGGACTTTTTTCGTGGTTATGTTTTTTGTTCAATTAAAATACTTTTTCTAAGTGTTTGTGTGTTTATTTACTTTTAACTCTTAAAGGAAATGGGTAAGGGGTACAAGTACCTCTATACTCATTTCTCCTGGGAGGGGGGGTGGGCATCTGGGGGACCCCTTTTTAAAGGGGACTCCCAGATTCCACCATGAAACCCCCCCCCCCCCCAGGAAATCGCAGCCTCCACCTCCACCGCCCATCGGAGGTGGAGAAGAGCCCCTTGTCCTTGGATTGGACAAGGGCTCGAAGGGGGAGGGGAAAGCTTGGCTGCCCCTCCCCTTCCGAGACCCCCCAATACATGGACCATGCGGGCTGGTATAGTCAGGGTGCGGAGCCCCACGCGGCCTGTGCTCCGCATTCTGGCTATCCCAGCCTGCATGGGGGACAAGGGGTTAAAGAGGTCTGGGAGGGGGGACCCCACGTCGTTTTTTTTATATTTCCCACACTCAGAACGAAGTAAGTAAAACTCTTCCCACTTGGGGAAATCTATGAAAATAATACACTATTGTTACCTGTGCCAAAAATACTGACATTTTCCGCATTTAAAAGACATTTTTGCCCTTGAAACTTAAAAATCGATTTTCTCAAAAACTATAAGGTCTTTTTGAAAAAAAAAAATTTCCTCTTATTCCCACTGATCCCCTTAATATACCCTAGGAATTTGGTGTTCCTAAACTTTAAGCAGGCTTTGCTATTAACCATTAAAGTCGGCGGGTTTTTAAATGTATACATTTTTACTTTGAAACTTTAACATCGATTTTCTCAAAAACTATAAGGTCTTTTTGCAAAAAAAATGTTTCCTCTTATTCCTCCTGATCTCCTTAATATATTCTCCAAATTTTAGGCTCTTAGCATTTAAGGGGACTTTGCTAATAACCCTTAAAGTCGGCGGCTACCTAACATTGATCCATGCGTCAACTTTTCCACTTGGGAGCATGGCCATACGCATTAATTTCATAATACCCACTGTAATGCGAAAATTACGCAAAAATTACGCTTACACGAAATTTCGCGAAATCCTTCTTCATTACGATTATGTACTTACGGCCATAATCGTAATTACACTAATTACGCGAAATTTCGCGAAATCGTAATTACGTCATTACGCTCATCTCTACCTGTGGGACCCCACTGCTAACAGTCACCCATTTTGAGTATGATCCATTGACCACAACTCTTTGTTTTCTGTCCATTAGCCAGTTCCCTATCCATGCACACAGACTCTTCCCCAGTCCTTACATCCTCAACTTTTGCACCAGACTTTTGTGGGGAACAGTGTCGAAGGCCTTAGCAAAGTCCAAGTATATCACATCTACAGCATTCCCTATATCCACATTAGCGTTCACTACCTCATAAAAGCTGAGCATGTTAGTCAAACAGGACCTGTCTTTAGTAAACCCATGTTGATGCTGAGAAATAAGATTATTTTCTACTATGAAGTCAGGTATAGTATCTCTTAGTAACCCCTCAAATAGTTTGCATACAACTGATGTTAAGCCTACACATCTATAATTTCCTGGTTCTGATTTTTTGCCCTTCTTAAATAATGGGAAAACGTGGCCTGTACGCCAATCCACTGGGACTCTGCCAGTTGAAAGAGAGTCACAAAAGATAAGATAAAGGGGTTTATCTATAACTGAACTTAATTCCCTTAGGATCAGAGGATGCATGCCATCCGGGCCAGGTGCCTTGACTATTTTTAATTTATTTAGTCGTGCCTTCACTTCTTCCCGCGTTAAGTATTTAATATTACAGTTGGAAAAATGAGACTCTTCTGCATCTGTAATTTGCAACAGTGATGTTTCCCTTGTGAAGACAGAAGCAAAGAAAGCATTTAATAACTCTGCCTTACCTTGGTCATCCACCATTGAGTTCCCACCCTTATCCTTTAGGAGTCCAGTACAGTCAACCTTTCTTTTTTTAGAGTTGATGTACTTGTAAAATTTCTTTGGGTTAGATTTGATATCCCTAGTGATTTGATTTTCAGCTACAATCTTTGCCAGCCTAATTTCTTTTTACAACTTTTATTGCACTCCTTATAATTGCTTAATGCAGCCTCGGTCCTCTCCTGTTTTAGGACCTTATAGGCATTCTTTTTCCCCTTCATTTTATCTCTAACCTTTCTATTTATCCACAGAGGCCTTTTTTTATTCCTAGACATTTTGTTTCCATATGGGAAATAAGTTTAAAAGCTTGCCATTTCCCTTCAGTGTCCTCCCCTTGTAGTACATTATCCCAGTTCACCAAACTTAGTGCCTGCCTGAGTTGATTGAACTTTGCTTTTCTAAAATTCATAGTTTTAGTGGTCCCGCTGCCCATCAGTCACCATATCAAAAGTTATCTTGTTGTGATCACTATTTCCCAAATGTTCTTGAACCTGCACATTTGATACATTATCTGGTCTATTAGAAATGATCAAATCCAGTAACGCATTCCCCCTAGTTGGTTCCGTTACCATTTGAGTCAAGTAATTGTCCTGTAGTGATGTCAGCAATCTGATGCTTTTACCAGAATGGGTAGCCTCAATACTCTAGCCAAAGTCTGGAAAGTTGAAGTCACCCATAACTATGACCTCATTTTTACTTGCAGCTTTTTCAATCTGCTATAGTAATTGCAGTTCTGCAGCTTCATGAATATGTGGTGGCCTGTAGCATACCCAAATAAGCAATTGACAACCTTTATTTCTACCATGAATATTTACCCAAACTGACTCCACATCTTCACAATCTTCCTCCATCTCATCGTTCAGGACAGCTGTAAAATAATTATTAACAAAGAGACAAACCCCTCCACCTTTTTTCCCTGTTCTATCCTTCCTAAACACATTGGGCTTGATTCACAAAGCGGTGATAACCCAGTTATCACGCCTAAAAGACTTTAGGCGTGATGACCTTTTCACCACTGAGTTATCACCGCTTTTTCCTGCTCTTCGCGCGAAGTTACCGCGCGTACGCGCGTTCGCGCGTACGCGCGTGAGAGCGCGCGCAAAGTCCCATAGGGCTTAATGGGAGCTTCGCGCGAAGCGTCGGGTGCTGCGCGCGCGCGTACGCGCGGTAACTTCGCGCGAGTTTCTTCTTATCATGCCTAAAGTGAGTTTAGGCGTGATAAGGGCCTTTTCACCAGCGTGCAAACACTTTGCACCGCTTTGTGAATCGAGCCCATTGTATCCCTCTAAATTCGCTATCCAGTCATGGCTTTCATCCATCCATGTCTCGGTTATTCCCACAATGTCATAGCCTTTGTCAATCAGTATGAACTCTAGTTCGTCCATTTTATTTGCAAGGCTCCTAGCATTGGTTACCATGCACTTTATGTTTTTACCACCACATTTTCCAATCTTGTTACATGAAATGGGCTACTTGAAGTTTTACCAACCTCTTTATTCTTTACACTGTCCCCACCCCCCTCTTCACCCCCCATATTGTTTGGCTCCCACTGTCTTTTTACCTCATCTTGTCAACATATTGAGACTTTACCCTCCCACCTCCCCCCAGATCCTAGTTTAAAATCTCCTCCAACCGTTTAGCCATCTTCTCCCCCAATGCAGCTGCACCCTCCCCATATTGTATATCAATGACCTTCTAACTCATAACTCAATGAAACCCTTTGCTACCCTAAAATCCCAACTCCATCTTCCCTTTGCTACCCTAAAATTCTTCCCTCCTCGGATATTTTTATTTACTTAAGAGTTGCCCACATTATAAAAAGTATAAATCCGCAAATCTCACTCCTCTCTAACTCTCTCAACGCCTATTTGAAATCCTCATTTACCATGAAGAAAGGTATGAGTTCCTCGCCTCTAACAAAGTATCTAATCTAAATAACTACATAAATAAATGGTCCAGGGACCTTAATACAAAATGTTCCCTCTCACAACTCGCCCATGCCTCAGATTCCATATCCAAGCTTTCAGCATGTTCAACACACTGGGAAACCCACCAGAAAATCTTACTAAGATGGTACCTAACTCCGCACAAATTAGCCCTCGTCTCCCCTAACAATAGTTCTACCTGTTGGCGCTGTAACACAGCCCAAGGTACGCTATAACATATTTTGGGATGGTAAGCAAGTCCAAGAGCTCTGGCATTCTATTTCAGTAATGGTCTCTACAATTTTAAATGTCCCTTACAACATTACACCGGATCTGGTCCTACTGCATATAGGAATTGACTCATTCCCTTCCCAACACAGAAAATTAATTACTCACCTCATATGCTCCATAAGACAATCCATAGTCCATAACTGGTGCCAAACTTCACTACTTTCTTTTTCCCAAATTGTAGCTATCACTTTTAGTAACCTTAAGTTAGAAAAACATATCAATACGTCGGAAATTATATCTCAATCACTCCAACTACTTGCTACCTTGGCTCAGAACACATATGGCATCTGTCACGGCCGGTTGCGGGGCCGCAGACGCGTCCTAGAACCACCCGTGAAGAAAATGCGATTCAGATCAATAGAATCTGGATTGGTTGTGTAGGGGCTACCTGTAGCAACCTGGAGTTTCTCTTTCTCCCAGCTGTCACGGAACAGCCGGGAGGAACGTAGGCGAATCTGGAAGATAATTGCAGCGAGCAGAACTGACATTCCTGTGTTTTTTTTTTAAATACAAGTCTTTCTCCTCTGCCCCTAATTTAGGTGCAGGATGTCTTTTGATTTGTTAATTAGCTTAGACATATTCCCTGGGGAAGGCAGAATAACATGGAGGCATTCACTCCCTTTTCTGTTCTGGGAACCAGGTCACACCTAGCTGATCTTACGTAGATGTTAATTAGCCAAAGGCACCAAAAGTTTGTTCAGCTAGAGGAAGCTGCCCCAGGAGCCAGGCAAACTGTCTCCAGGGGTTAAAATGATGAAGCATGTGAATTATGATTTCTGCTTATTAAAGGAAAACCGAGTATCATCCAGAGGTGGGAGGAGTGTATTCGGATCCGTTGAAATTGGACCAACGTCTCGGTATACAAATCATAGTCATACCTCGTTCGGTTAGGGACTTATGGGCCCCTCGGTAACCATACGCCCTAACACCCGCATCTAAGGTATCATATTAATCGGTAGGTTCTGGGGATCGATAATATGTAATTATTATTTGTGTGCCAGCCGCGTAGGTCGGCCTAGAGAAAATGTCAGGGTTATGGGGCTGGTGAAAGCCCCTGCCCAAATGTGATTACCATAATCCGGCCCGGGGGCCGACTCTGGAAGCCCGCCTCTGAACACAGCTCAATTAAAAGTAAATGAGCTGCCCGGGCAAGTCAGTCCTCCCCTGTGTACCACCACCTTTTTGAGCCAGCCAGAGGACCATGCGGCTGGCGGCCATTTTCCTGGACTGAAACAAAGGACATTTTCCATGTGCTCATATTTACCCCTCAAGGAAACCAGGAACTTTATGATTTTCCCAGAACTGACATATTTCCACAAACCCTAAGTATTTTTTCTCCCTTTCTTTTATTTTTCATACTGGCTATTAATGTTTCAATAATTGTTTATTTTAATAATTGTCTGTATATATTCATTATTTATATTGCCCGTGAATAAAGACTTTACCAAAGTCATTCACTGTTCCGCTACCCTATTATTCAGCATACACAGAAACTGAACTCAGACTTCTGAAGAGACGCTACTGTTGTTACTAGCCAGACAGAATAGCGTGTGTTTAACCGTTTTTATTTGCAGGACCAGTCAGTCGGGTCCACTGGCCCATACCAGTGGTGGTGGCAGATACCCTGAAATAGTGTGAAAGTTGTATTTCCGTAACCCCACAGGCTCCCTTCTGGTCGGGCTGCTGCCCAAATTTCGGTTGGTTTCTGCGCAAAGGTCGCGACCACAGCTTGCATGATCCGTGTGCTGAAACTGACTGGAAGGCAAATTGCGTTCCGACCACTAGGGCTCCTGTGACAGCATCACCTTTTCCCCCTAGCCATCCCAAAATTTCCCTATCTCTACACAAAATAATTCTACGTTTCTTCAACCCCCCTTCTATGTGGCTCTAAAACATTCCACTTTACCAACACCTCTCTCTCTTATCCTTATATTTACTTTTAAGTT